>NC_090051.1:7047383-7307974 GCF_038355195.1 Osmerus mordax | reverse complement strand
GTGTGTGAGCTCTGGAGCCATGCACTGTCAGATGGACATGCTGTTCGCTAATTAGCCTATAGCAACCTGAACAAAGCCAGCTTGCCGTTATTTCAACCATTATTTAGACTGCAGCCTTGGAAAGAAACAGGACTCGATTCAGTCAGACGCTACAAACGCACGCCCTCATCTCTGCTTCTGAAGACGACTATAAATAAAGACTGTTATTGTAACCTAATCAAATTACGCAAAATATCTCTGTTTGCTTGACAGTTAACGGGGTGCTCTCTCTCCGTCGCTTTCTTCTCTCTCTCTCAGTCTCTCTCTCTCTCTCTCTCTCTCTCTCTCTCTACTCTCTCTCTCTCTCTCTCTCTCTCTCTCTCTCTCTCTCTCTCTCTCTCTCTCTCTCTCTCGCTCTCTCTCTCTTTCTCTCTCTCTCGCTCTCTCTCGCTCACTATCCATCTCTCTATCTGTTTTTCTGCTTCTGTGATTCCCCAGAGGTCTTTTTCATTCTTCTTCGGGAGCGGATGGCCCACTCATGCGGCAGCCCCAGAAGTATTCAACAGAAAAGGCAGTCACATAATTTCAATGAGCTTGGGGTAGACAAAAACCAACCTTTCAGCAGATTAGCATCAGCGTGCTACTGTTAGGGAGACAAAGCAGGCACCCAGCCACCGAAAGAGAAAGAGAGAGAGACAGAGAAGAGGTGGAGGTCAGTTAGTAATGATAACATTGCGTCAGTCTGGCAGTGTTTAGGATAACAAAATTCCACCCTGAAACTGCCCACCACCAAAGTGATGATGTCATCCATAATGGCCCAGATTAGGTAAAATGTAAATATGAGGTGACAGCAGTATAAAGGCTGACCCCTACCTACAACATTGATTTGGACAGGACATTCAGATTCTCTTTCTATACCTTCAACTCTCCATCTATACCTCTCTATGACTCCACTTCTCCTATGTATAGATCCACCTCTCTGTTTATATCTATACACCTCAATTTGTACCTTCCAAATCTATCTATACCTCCACCTCTCTATACTGTACCTGCACCTCTCTATCAATGCTTATACCTTCATTTTTACCTTTCAGATCTATCTGTACCACCACCTCTCAGTCTCTACCTCCACCTATCAATCCATCCCTCCCCCTTCTGTCCCATCAGATACCTCTTTCCATCTCAATGTTTTGTTCCTTCCACACTATTTCCCCTGTCTCCGTTCTGTCCTTCTGCCTCCCTCTCTCCATTGCCCCATCTCTATGTCCGACTAATCACCCGGTGAGGTGCAGCCCCCACCCCCTGACATTCCCCCCCCCCTTCACCCCCCTCCATTCCCGCTCTGTCAGTGATTTTTCATCGCCCTTGTTGGGCCGTTTTATGCATTGTTTCCCTGATGCAGTGATTGATGTCGGGGGCTGTGATCTGGGGGAATGAGACGCAGCTCGGCACCGGGCTGGGGAAATAGGGAGGGGAGGGAGGGGAGAGGATAGAGGTGTCAGGCTGCAGAGGGCCCTGCTTGGCCCCGGCCACTGCTGAGGCTGCTGGGACGCCGCTCACTCACACACATACACACCCTCATTTACATTTCAATCTCCACCTCATGAATGCAGAGACTCTGGCCGAAAATTAATAACACTGCAAGGAGGATGGCGCCAGGAGAGAGAGAGAGAGGGGACAGAGAGAGGGACAGAGAGAGAAAGAGAATAAAGGGGGTCTTTTTCACAATTTTTCTTCCTTTAAAAGTGCCAATTTTTTTCTCTTGCTCTCTCTCCCTCCACTTCTTCCCTTTTTCCTCTTTTACTGTCTTTCTCTCTTTCTTTCAGTAGGACGTCCAATGATTGTTATTATAGACAATGCCATACCCAGAGTGACACCAATGTATTTGGGTAGCTGCACCATAGTGTATTTTCACAGTACCAGGGGCGATTTGTCTGGGGACAATTTGGTTTCCATAAAGGATTTAAATGGTTTCTGTGGAGATAGTGGGGCGAAATTTAATTTGTTTCTCATTTACTACAGCAGGTATGAAAAGGAGAAAAATTGGACGTCTGATGGGCTAAAAATTGGTGCTGTCCCTCTGCTGTATCCCCAAGGGCCCAGGGCCCTGCATCATATAGATTGAGTTCCACGCGCCCCCACCCCCACTCACACACACACACACTCCCTCCCCAGCCCATCCCACCACAACCGAAGCCAATGCACACACATTCGCACACTCACAGACACACAGAAAAACATGCGCTCTTCTGCGCGCACACACACACTCCCCTGCAGCCCAGAGAGAGAGAGGGAGAGAGCTGTAACCTTAAACCAACTTAAACAGTAACCTTTGGGGAGGCTGCCAATCACTCCTAAAACAACGTTTACATCGATCGATCTGTCTGCGTGATTTATGGCCTCATTTTACACTAATTGAGAATTAGAGGGCAGATTAGTGGGCCTCAACACTTGGGCCTGATATGCACTCTGAGCACTGTAATCTGTCACGCAGCGATGTCCAACACCCTCTTACTCACAGAGGAGGAAAGGAGGGAGGGAGAGGGGGAGGGAGGGAGGGAGGGAAGGAGGGAGGGAGGGAGGGAGGGAGGAAGGGAGGGAGGGAGAGGGGGAGGGAGAGGGGGAGGGAGGGAGGGACAGGGGGAGGGAGGGAGGGAGGGAGGGAAGGAGGTAGGGAGGGAGGGAGAGGGGGAGGGAGGGAGGGAGGGAGGGGGAGAGAGAGAGAGAGGGGGGGAGGGAGGGATGGATGGAGGAGAAGGAGTGGGGGGGGGTTCCATTCTAATTGAATTTCAAGATAACATGGAAATTAATTTGACACTGGTGAAATTTGAATACAGCTCTGGTACTCCGTGCTCTGGTACCTTATTGTGATATTACTGTGGTTTCTATTACCCAACTCTGCCCCATCTCTTTCCCCCTTTTTTTTGTTCCGAGCCAGGCAAATACTATTGATCCAAATCACTGAGCTGAGAGCTGGCTGATGCATGGAATTCCTAAATCTTATTTGTTTTCATATTAGGCCAGTTTACCTAGTGCTATCTGGGGCCCGATAAAGAATATTAACGTTCATTTTGTCTGACTGAGTCAAGATGAAGATTCTCTGTATGGGGGCGGAATCCCCTCTCCGTGTGGACGCTGGATGAGCGCAGGTGAGCGGCGGATGCCCTGAGTCAACAAATGGAATCGAATTAGGGGCCAGCCTGGCCAGCTCCATTGTCTGGGTAATTTGTCGTCTAAGTGGCAAAATGAAAGCACTCTCCACAACTCTCTGAGCACCTGCTGTTGTGTCACTCATCGCTGTGAGAGAGCGAGAGAGAGAGGAAAACAGAGAAAATAAGAAGGGGTAGAGAGAGAGAGGATAGAGGGAGGGAAATATACTTATTCATTTAACCATTTAAAGAAAGAGTTTTCAACATGCCATTTAAGTGATTGAAATCAATTAAAAAGAAGGGGAGTGAAGGCAAGAGAGAGGGCGAGGGATAGAGAGGGGTAGAGAAGGGCAGAGAGGGGCAGAATGAAGAACAAAACAGAAACATTTGACTTCAACTCTGACAAATCCTGCTGAGGCTTAAGCAATTGTCATTCCCATTACAGCTCTCTCACAGCCAGATCCCTCAGCTACAGTGTTGCTTCCTCGCAGTCACATGCTGTACATCACAGCTGAATCATCACAACATCACTGCTACATCACAGCTGAATCATCACAACATCACTGCTATGCGTCATCCACATCACAGCTGTTTCAACTATGTCACTGAGAAGTTTCATTTACATCACAGTTATGTCATATCTATGTGCCTTTATGTCAAAGCTACATCACAGTGACATCACATTTGAATTATTTAGTATCACAAAGTGTTTGCACATTGTCCAGTGTTCGCTAGCAGGAGGTCTGTATTTAAGAAAAAAAAATATTTAAAAAGGAAGAAATCTAATGTCAGGTCAAAAATTATCTCATGGAGAGGTTTTGATTGCTTTTGCCCTTGATAGCTTGTCATCCCAAGTCTTTTTAATTATTGTTAGCAGTTTTTGAATGCAGTCATCCAACAGTGTAGTCAATGTAATTCTTTTAAAATATAGTCACTGTAGTGCACATCATTTTGCACCTCATCCCAAACTGCCGGACCAGAAGTACATATTCACTTCCATGAACCGTGGGTACTTCCCGCCTGCACGGAGTGGGAAGTGGCTCTGCTCTCCAGCTCTTTAGCGGAGCAAGAGATGCATTTATCTGCGTAATGAACTTTGGGAGCTTGCTAACTTAATCCTCGTAATGCCTGCAAGAGTTAATTAGCCCGTTCAGATTCACGGTGGTATTTATGGGAACGAACAGGTCTATAGCCTTTCACCATTTACAATACTGGACTGCACAATGGCTGACTGAAGTAACGAAAACCACTAAACTACAGAACCTCAATCACCAACCGAAAGATTAATAATCCCACCGCTATAACATGTGTACAGACTTGTTGAATAGAACACTGGGTGTGCTCTAACTGTAATAGCATTAAGACTGATATTCGATTCCTTGAATAGATCCCTCCCGGTCTCAAGAATATCGTTCTCCGGCAGAGTGTACTGGCGCCTCTGGCCCCCGGTGCTCTGATGAGACATTCTAGAGCCAGGGAGAACAGTACTAGAGCTGACAATAAAGACCCAGGGAACGTCACCTACACTGTGACAGGTGCTCTGCTGTGTTCCACTTCTGCTGAGCCCAGATACATGACATGACATGATAAGGCTGGCTGCTAGCTGCTGTGGTCATGGTCTACATGCCCTCCTTACGTCTCCAGGGAAACGTATGCGGTGTGTGTGCGTGCGTGCACGTGTGTGTTTTAATTGTGTTTAATCCAGGTGCTTCTTGGGGGGTGAGGGCTGAGAGGTGGTCCATTGTTATCGAGCAGGCGGCACACGTCGGGTTACAGAGGTCCCTGTATCTGTCTGCTGGCTCATTGCTCATTCAGACCCAGGGGATCCAGGGACGGAGGGAGGGAGGAGGGAGGAGGGGACGGGGGGATAACTGAAAGGCTGATGGAGAATAGCTGACAGGTTGGAATGGTCCATCAATAGATCCATCAGCCGGGTAATTTGGAGCGCGTTTAACATACATCAGAGGAGTCTCAGGAGCTGGTATGTGTCTTGTCGTGGAATCAGAGTAAATAACAGTTAAAGATGGTGTCAGTGCTGACCTCGGTCCTCCTGGAGCAGCTGGGGGGAGCTGCACCACAGTACGAATCATCACAGATGGGGAGGGATTTACTCTCTCTCTCTCTCTCTCTCTCTCTCTCTCTCTCTCTCTCTCTCTCTCTCTCTCTCTCTCTCTCTCTCTCTCTCTCTCTCTCACTCTCTCACTCACTCTCTCTCTATCTCTCTCTCTCTCTCTCTCTCTCTCTCTCTCTCTCTCTCTCTCTCTCACACACACACACACAAGCACACACACACACCAATACTCTAGCACCCATGTACACTTACACGCATACATTTTTGAGAGAGTGGATGCGAGAAAGGATGACGATGCAAGAAACATCCTAAAACAATACTCAATATTCCTTTTCCAGAATGAGGCTTGCGATTAGAAATGCCATACACCATTACACACAGTATACACACGACAAACCATCCAGGTTTTGTTTATATTGAATGTTAAATATTCATTTCTTACACATTTCTAGACATTTGATGACTGAATAGAGTCATTATATACATTATATCACATGGTGTGATAATGCAGACCTTCATAGAGTGAACTGTTCCCTTGTGCATTGTTCAGAATCACTTACACATGTACATGATCTCTGTCATCTCCCTCTCTCTCTCTCTCTCTCTCTCTCTCTCTCTCTCTCTCTCTCTCTCTCTCTCTCTCTCTCTCTCTCTCTCTCACTCTCTCTCTCTCTGTCTCTCTCACACACACACACACACACACACACACACACACACACACACATACACACAGCCACACACACCCACCCATGCACACACACAACACATACTCTCAAATGGTCCTTTGATAACTTCTTATAGCACCAGAGGGCAGGTACATGAACCTCATCCCCTGTGGGTGTGTGTGTGTGTGTGTTTGTTTGTACAGTGTGTGCGAATGTACAGTGTGAAGAGCATCACCTTAGGCTAACCCCTGTGTCTGCCACTCATACAAAACAGGTGTGTCATTTTATGTTTGTGTGTGATGCAATGGGTTAACATAACAAAATAAAAATACACACACTCAGAAAAACGCACACACATAGACTTAAACACACACACACACACACATGCACGCAAACATACATACACACACACACACATGCACACACATACACACACAGTTATTTGACTCACTGATCTGTTTCCCCATACTATTGAACTCTTTGACAAGTCCTCTTGGCCCTATTTCAATTACAGCCAATTACCCCATCAAGGCTCTACATATTTTACTGTATTACACTGATACAATTAATCCTCTGCTTTTTGGCTTTAAGTGCGTGGGGCTCCCATAATAAAAATTGTCAGTTAAAATGAAAATGCAGCTCATGTAATTAAATTTAATTGGATCCTGTCACTTCTGGTGTTGCTGTTGTTTTGATCCTTGCCGAGTGTTTGGAGCTGTATTACTGCCTCTATGCTCCGCGCTTCATCACAAGCAATGCCCTCGACCCCACCCAACCGACCGCATCTAGACCTGGTCAGAGCTCTGAGCGCTTTGAATCCTGAACGCAAGAGCAGAGAAAAACCAGGGCCAATTTGGCATTCGTTTATTTACTTAGAAATGCTGCGCTAGATGTCCCCCCCCCCCCCCCCCCCTTGCTCTCTGGATTCCTCGTTAGCAGTGAGGAAACTGTGGTGTTTAAGTTAGTTTGGAATTGACTATCAGAGAGGTATCTGACCAGTAATATGCTATGTCCAGGTTTAATGTATTTTCAAGAATCATCTCAAATACAGCATTTAGATTAATTATAGTAATCCATCGAAGTCTACTTCAGAAGTTCAGAATGGTGTAACCTTTCTTTTATCTTTCCCCACACTGGGAGGGAAATAATAAAAGGGACGCAGCAAACATGCAATCAGTTGGCTCACAATAAATCTCACAAATGTGATTTGATCCTTATTCGTGAACAAATTCTAAATTCAAAGAGAAAAAAAATTCGTGAACAAATTCTAAATTCAAAGAGAAAAAAAAAAAATTACATCTCTCTGACCATCTGTCTCCGATTTAAGACGATGGTGGAAAAGATTGTAGGGGTGTTTGTTTCGCAGCCTTGTATTTGTGTCGCTAGAGGAATGAGAGAGCTAAACGGAGAGGTCAGGATGAGATCCACAGAGAGTGACAACCTCGCCCCCCTCAGCCAATGGGGAGGGAGGAATTGAACATGCAGCCCCACCAGACTTGGCAGGAGCGGCAAATCTTTATTCACTGAAAGCCGCTTGCTGCTAAAGCACATTCCCTTTCAATCCATTAGAAGCCTGCGTCCCCTTCCCCCCGTCCTCACACACTGGACCCTTTAATTTGACAATGACAAAGAGCCACTTGCAGATTTTAAATTTCATAATTTTAATCTGTCAAGTCTGACATTTAATTAGTGGCTTCCTAACCTGTGTCCGCCTCGCTTTCTGAAGGGCGGCGTTTGTTCCCCAGCGCCGCAGAGCAATCTCTCCCTGAGCATTGGCGAGAGCTGGGAGTGGATTAATATGTATGTACATTACCAGCTGCTACTAAGACAATAGAGCGGGGGGAGCCCCATTAGTTCCTAATCCAGACAGATGAGGTTAATCATTTCTGGAAGTGCTGCTCCAGTAAAACCTGAGTGGATCTCTCTCCCCTTCATCAGCTTCTGATTGGGAAACCGGAGAACCTTTTGTTCTGTTACTCCTGGAAGGATAGAAATAAAGAGAGCAGTAGGAGGAGAGAAGGGGGAGGAAGGGGAGGAAGGACAATATCTCCTACTTTTATATGTTCCCCTTCAATGGGGAAGCCTTCAATAGGCTTGATGAGAATATTTAGACACCTGGATGCACGTAATTTCACCCCAATGCTGATGTCAATGATGTGAAGATCAGTCCCATAGAGATGCAGAATTCTTACATGGGAAAGAACTGAGGTGAGTTTTAGAACAGTATTTTTCTTGGCTCTCTGTTCTCACCCATGTAAACCTCCCCCTAGTAACCGTTCCTCATTAGATTCCATCTTCTGGGTAGAAGGCAGAGACTGAGCAAGGTTCAAACTGTCAGAGCTGCCCGGGCCCTCACACCCACAACACCACACCCACTGCTCTGTGGAAGGTGATATTGACTGTAAAATCAATAAGTACAGAGACGAGATGGGAACGAAATGACTTGGAATGGGGCTGGCTGGAATGTGTCAGGTGAAGCAGGGAAGTGTTTGTGTGTGTTTGTGCATCCGTGTGTATGTGTTAGTGTGTATGTGTATCAGTTACGTGTGTGTACGCATTATGTGTGTGTGTGTGTGCCTGTTTGTGTGTGAGTGTGCATGAATGTATTTTGGTTTATGTGTGCATGTCTGTGTGTTCTGCATGATCTCTTCTTATCTCGTTCTCATCTTACCCATCTCTATGTGCAACAGACTCAGTTCTATACTTGTCATTTAAATTGTACTCATAATATGACTCCTGATAAACGCCATTTGACATGCAATATGAGATGCCAGTGTCAGGGCCGGTTTGAGAGGTCCAGCAGGTTGAGGAGAAGGAGAGGCCTGTTCCCTCCAGGTTGACAAGGCTGGCTGTTTCACAGATAAGGAATTGTGTACACTGATTCAGAAACAGTAGTTAGAATTGATTTGTTCAGTGTTTATGTCTACCAGTTCAAATTACTATAAACTATTGGCAATCCAGGTACGTTAGTTAATAGGTAATAAGGCCTTAGTAAGTCAGTAAGTCTTGTGAACACAATGTTAAGAAGTATCTAAGGGCCTTATTACCTGTACTGACGCAAATTACAAGCACCAGGACATAAAGTGTTAACTAAACTAACCGGAACTTCAATTTGTACTAGCACTAAAGCTTTGTTGTTGTATGTGTGATTTGATTTCATAAATGAATAAAGGAACACTTTTAGAAAGGGAGAGAGAGGGGGAGGTCGGTGATAATAGTGTATGCAGAGTACTACTGGAACAGAAAGCAGGAGAACAGACAGATTAAAGCAGAGAAGTGGTAAGAGAGGACAAGAGTGGCATGCTCTGACGTGTGCAGCTGGTCCGAACCAAAACCAGACCCCTTAGAGCTGAACGACCCACACACACCACCAGGAAGAAAAACACACCTGTTTAACTCCTATAAATCAGTGTGTCAGTGTGCATGTGAAATAGAGAAAGAGAGAGAGAGAGAGAGAGAGAGAGAGAGAGAGAGAGAGAGAGAGAGAGAGAGAGAGAGAGAGAGAGAGAGAGAGAGAGAGAGAGAGAGAGAGAGAGAGAGAGCGAAAGAGAGCTTGTATAAATCACATGATGGCTCTAATTGGTCATTGATAATGGGCTAATTTCCTGTGGAGGGGTACCATAAGTCACTGGAAGCCTGCTGGCTGAGAACTGGGGCTCAGCACAAGCACACTCCCTAGCCAACTAGCTGACTCGTTGGCTGAATGACTAACTTGCTGATTGACTAGGTGACTGGTACACTGATTGACTGACTGACTGTGTCCTGATGCATCAGATTCTTCTGAAGAAATCTGCAGCTTGGCTGTGAAAGTAATTTCTGCTGAGGCCAGGGATAAGCATGGAATCCTGGGTGTGTTCTTTGGTAGAAATGAAAACATGCATAGTGTGAGTGCATATGTGTGTGTGCAAGTGTATGTGTGTGTATGTCTGTGTGTGTGTGTGTGTGTGTGTGTAGAGAGAGAGAATTAGAGGTTGAGCTAATCACATGAATAAGATGCAGCCTCTAGCTCATTACCAAGCCTATTATCCATGAATTAACATGATTAAACCCCTAATAGAGTCCAACAGGCCTCCCTAACCACCATGTCCCCTTTTAACTGTGTCCCTGCTCGGTCTACCATGCCTCCACATGAAAAGAATAGCACATCAAACGAGATCTGGTTTCAGGATGACGGTTTTCAGGTGTACGAGCACACTGTGTAAGGGAAGTGCTGGGCCAACCATGTAGCGCAACGCTCTAAATCCTCCCCCTCGGCCTGCTGTGACACGCGCCACGTGTTGGCACGGTAACAAACCCCTCATTAGGGCCAAGGAGAGACCGGGGGTTAGGGCGTTGCTTAATTAGGTCCCCCATCTGAAACTTCTCCCTTTCTCTCTCTTCTCCTCTTTTTCCCCTCGTTCACTCACTCCCTTCATCAGGGGAAAAGGGAGAAGTGAGAAGGAGAAGACGTAGAAGATACATCTGCATAAAGAACGGAGATGGGGAAAGAGGGAGGTACTGTAGAAAGAAAGGAGAGAAAAAGGAGAGATAGAGAGGGGATGGAAGGTGATAATAGGGTTAAAACATTTTCTTCTTTCTTGGAATGAAGACAAGAAAGAATAAAGCCTCCCTTGGAAACATGGTGTGGAGAGAAGTCTTCTCTCTCTTGTTTAGTAACAGATTGTTTCAACAAGCACAACAAAATCTTGCAATTTTTACTTCTAACTTAAATTTCCACTCATAGTCTACTTTTAAATTTTATTACAAACTGCATATTTTTCTGCCATAAAATACATATAATATGTAAATTCATGTATTAAAATAGTCATTGAAACTCAAACCAGAAAGCAAGATTCTGTAGCCCATAAAGATAATAGTTCCTTTATAGTACTAATAATATTCACTTCAAAATAACATGCTATCAAAACTTTTTCATTGCATTTTGTAAAACGAAATACATTAAATATGCATAATATATGTATTTTCCAAGCCTGGCAAAATTATTTTTTCGCAATATAAATCTAGTAATTATCATGTTATTATCTAATGATTATCTCAACTGTCCAACCAGCACATAGTATTCAAATTTGGCTTCCAATTGTTTAATGTGTCCCAAAAAATGGAGGACTCCTCATTTGCTTTCATTATTTTCAAATAAACAGAAAAATGTTTCCACCAAAAGAAAGCTGAATCGACAAAGGATACATTTTCACAACTCTCTGAGATATTACTGTGGTCTAAACTCTGCCCCCTTATTACTTTTACAGTTTTAAATACTTGATTTTCAGATTGCAGACTGGGGCCTTTAACAGGATTTTATTGCAACACAATATCGCGTACATCAACAGAGTGTTTCATCATAAAGAAAAGGACACTGGCCCTATGAATGCAGGGCCTCTCCAGTCCAGTTCTCGCACATTCGAATGCAGTCCTATTTGTATTTGCAGCTCCAAATTCATATAAAGCATTATATAGAGTACTGCATGCATATTGGATAAAGCGGAAAACAAATATTTCTTCTTGATGTGATTTCATGTAATGGTACAATCTTTAACTGAATTAATTCATAGAGCAAAGTAACATTTTCTTTATTCTGAGTTATTTGGTGTATCATGTGAAAACTTTAAAGATATTGTTATATGGGTAGCCTTTACACACACAGTAACACATGCACACATGCACGCACGCACACATGCACACATACATGCACACACGCACACATACACACACACACCAGATTGAGTCAGATCATAAGAAAGTTGCCATTCCTCTTCCTCAATTTGGGCAGAGAATGAGCATGCCTCCCTACCACTCTGACACCCTTATCCTTCCATTTTCTCCTTCCTCCCCCCTTTTTTCTCCCCTCTTCCCTCTCCTCCCCTGATTAAATCTTCTGCTCCCTCTAGGATTATTAGGATTCTAATTCAATCTGAAATTCAGGAACTTGTTTGCTTGGTTACCTGCCACAGCACATCAGCTTGTCATATTAGTGGTGATGGTTTCTTGTACCTAATCTGCTTTAAACAATTTCATTGGCTCCTGGTCTATAAATCATTCCATAATGGGCCTGACATGCGTGGGCTAAGCTAGGTAAACAAATCAGCTTTGTTTTATGTTAGGCAGCAATGAACTTGGCTTTATCAACTTCCCATCGATTCACACACACCACAAGGTCAGAATCTCCCGCGCCGCTCATCAATAGAAGTACGGGTCAGCACTCAGCAATTACAATATGCATCAGATACCATCTCCCCACCATCCTAACACTCTAGTCATATTTGCTGCTCAGCTAACCTCTTAGAAAAGCAACCGTTTCCTTTCATGTTTTTCCTGAATAGTAGAGCAAAGGAATGTAGGATTTCTTGTGTGGAAAAGTAGTTTACAGTTTACTGAGAAAAAGTCCCTCAGTTCACTTAAAAGCTAATTTAATTCTAAAACTAATATTGAAGTGTTGATTAAAATAGAACTGTTTGCAGCTTTCACAATAAATAATTAAAAACAGAATTTGTCTGTGGTTGATGTCTGGAATGGAAGGGTAAATAAAATCTTAATTTTGATTTGTTTCTAAAAGCCCAAAGTTTTGATAGGATTTTATATTAACCTAACAACTAAACCAACTGTTACAATCCACAGAAAATGTGTTTGGGTACACAATATACTGGATAGGCCATATCACACTGTCTCAGAACACATTCAGTGAAGTCTTGTCTAAATATTGGTTCAACTGAAAAGGGCTAAATGAATTCCATTAATGATGTATATTATAACATTTCCCCCTAGTTTAGCATTTTTAAAGAATAACACTGCCAACTCTTCCACACCTGGGCTCTGCAGCAGGCCTTAATGAAGTCAACTAGTGTAAGTGTGAATATTGGCCATAGCAGGATGATGTATGGTCTCGCTCACATCTGAGGCACTGTGCAAACATCACACACGCCCGGGCCTGGGTCTCCATCCAGAATGAGAGAAGAGTTACACAGAACTGTCAAACACCATCATCTACACTCACACACACACATGCACACACACAGGTAGTATATGCATATATATATACATACATACACACACACACACACACACACACACACACACACACACACACACACACACACACACACACACACACACACACACACACTCATACAAACAGTGTTTACATCACAACTGTTATCGGAACCAGACAGAGAAGGCTGTGAATGTTTATTGCACTGGCTGAATACAGTGAGCAACCATCATAACTGAAGCTATATGTTTTATTACCTATTTATGTCAGATAGTGTAGCTATTTAGTGTCTCATTAAATACCATTTCCAGTAGATATAATTTAAATACATAATCTACAAAAAAGATCAAATACAACCAAAAAGTGTTTTAGTAGCACTACAAATTGCAAAGAAAAGCAAAATAGTACGATGGATCATAAAAAAGCCCTATTCCAGGGAGAGAGAATGGAGGACCGCAGAGAGACCATAAGCCAGATAACCCCTTTAGCGTTGTGTCATGGGATCTTTTCACACCAATACATCTCCCTAATGCAGCAATTTCCTGCAGCTTTGCACCCTGAGAGGGGCTTGACCTTCGCTGGGGATGCTGGGAGAGTGGGGTTTCTAATATGGCCAATAAGGAGGGATTACGCTCGTCAACCAGCAAGTACACCCTTCCCAGTACTGGGCTACTCTATTCGGAAACATTGTCTTTAGCTGAATTGATATTAACAAGAGATTATTTTTATCTCTTGGTTTGATTTGTGTGCCTTTGTGTAGTATATTGTATATATATATATATATATATATATATATATATACATACATATAATAATACACATAATTATGTTTAGATATATATGTATACACACACACACACATATGTACATATTTTGACATATTTTATGTTTTGCAAAGTTTGCTGATTCAGTCACTATTTGTAGATTATTTTTTCACATGTGATACTGGAAAACAGCTGAAGCAGCAAACTTTGGAAAACACTAAATGTTTCACTGCCAATTCTTTTGACCATGACTGTATGTAGCAGTGGCGGCTGCTGGTCTTTCAAACAGGGGAAGCTCATTTTCGGCCTACATCATACACATTTTCAGTTCACTGGCTAGTTCACCCCTACGACACTAGCATAGCCTACTGTATGAATAAATGAACGAACGATCTAACCAAAAAATATTTCAACCCGAAGGAAATATGGGAATTAGGTTCAACTGAAACAAGGAATGTGATGCATAATTGTATGAAATGTATGATGAAAATTGGCTAGCAATTTCGCCAAGCAAATACCAAGAAATAGGTTGCAGCCGTTTGTCTTTCAACTACAGTTGCAAAATCCGTGATTGGACTGAGTTTGAATAACTTCGGTGACTTTTTATAGTACAAAATCACTGTCAATCAAAAGGAGATGCAGTCTTTCGACAGACCCTCCAATCATCACGCGGAAGCCCAGCGTCCAGGCCAGCCCACTCCTCCATTCACCCCCAGAGACGCTGAGCGTCCAGGGCGGGACATAATCGCAGCATTTATCCAATGACCGTATAGTTTCGAAGCACTGAAAAAAACTGTTCAACGCAGCCCCATTGAAGTCCATGGAAGCTGAGCTTCAACGGGGAAATGCACTGTGACGCTACGGGAATGTATGAGAAGGAAATCAGTCAGTCGACCTGCTAATATATGTAGCTGATTCTGAACGAACTCGTCTTCGATATGAACGTGTTCTAACGCATTTAAAATGTTAACACAATAGTAAATATTTGACCATGAATTTTTTGAAATGTTAGGGGAAGCTGAGCTTCCCTTGCAGTCTTAAAGAAATCGCCACTGGTATGTAGAGTATATATACTGTATATTTTGATAAGATAACTTCCAGGACAATTGCACTTAATCCCCCTATTTAGAGTACAGCGGTTATTTGTTGAATTGACCCTACAGCAATATTTCATTACAGATGTACTCCATTATATTGCTCAAGAGAGCTTGATTCTAGGCTTGGCATTTGCTTTGGAGGCTGTTGTTAGAGTGTGACAAACATAAGAAACACAGCAGTCTCAATGCAAATGAGGCACACTGTCCTGAAAACAAATCAATCACAGACACTCTCCATGATGCGTCTATAAGAAGACTACAGAGTACAGTACACCAGCAAAACCTCTGTTGGTACAACTGCACAATGTATATCACTAGAAAGACCCCAAATTACCCACACCCATATACCAACACAAATTAGTGTTACTACTTTACACAAACATGTTATCATACACACCCACAAAGAGAAAGAAAGATTTCTATATGTGGGATGTACTGCAAGCCATCTATATGGGGTATGTTAGACAGAGAGGTCCATGTTTTGGTGTGTTCAGAGGGAGGCAAGTTCCTCAAAGTGGGGACACATGTCACAGGGACAGTGGAAGGGATGTATCTCCTCCATCATGGTTGACAAGGTGCCTAGAACAAACACTAAAATGACAAAACCCGAGTCTTGATGATTCTGAGGTCTTTGTGTGTTTACATTTTTGTGAAACTTTGCCACACCTAAAACAAAACAAAAAGACAGAATCTCCGTCGGCATGCAGGAGATAATCTTCTCAATTACGTAGCCTGTGTTACAGAGTCTGAGAGCTTCCATCCCTCTCGTTCACTCAAATAACAGTTTGTTGTTGACAAAAACCAGGTAAACAAGAAGGGGGGAACTCACCATATCCTCAGGAGGCCTGAAAAGAGAAAGGCAGAGACAGTGAGAGAGATTGTGAGAGAGAGAGAGAGATGGGGGGGGGGGGAAGAAAGAGAAAGAGATGTAGAGAGATAGAGAAAGAGAGGGAGAGAGAGAGTACCTCCTTTACTCCTCAGTGGTGAGAAGTGAAGTCTGCCTTTTTGTCTGCATTCCGGAGAGACTGACAGCAATTACAGCTCTGTTTCTTAGTCGACATCCTTGGTGCAGAGACGGAAGAGGTACCCTCTTGACGTGAAAACCACCAAAAAGGAACCAATCTACCCCTCCTTTCTCTCTCCCTTCCTCTCACCATGAAAAAGACATTTACCTTCAACTTTACGCAAGCGGGTGATTGTTTACCTTGAGTGATGTGCCATTATGACACATCAACAAATCAGCATATCAGCAGTCTGCGGTTAACAGAGAAATGTTATTGAGTAAATTATTTATTCTGTCTGAGGAGAGCAGCGCCACAGCTGAATGAAGACAAGTGTGCTCTCTTCCACACATGTTCATGAACCCTGCAGTTACAGCTCGCTGCCAAAATGTTTGACAGCAGTCTAAGTTTAGAAAAGTAAAGGACGAGAGGCTGCCTTCAGTTCATGTGTGTCAGATGCCAGATCTGAGATCATAGCTGTACCTCCAACACACCAGCTCTAATGGTCTCCTGGCTGAACCACAAGGCTGTAAAGCACAGGGACTATGTGTCTGGGACAGTTATTACATAGGGCTGTATATACTATATACTCAGCCACACAATAGCCTTTCATAGATAACATAAAGTCTCTTTATTCTTGGAGATGATTCCTTTGTCAGTTTTATTGGACAGAGATTACTGAGAGTCAGAGAATCAAGTCTGAGAGTCTGACTCATTGACAGTTTATTGTCCACTCCTTTCCTTTCCGGCCCTCTCCTCTCCTGTCCCCTCCTCTCCTTTTCTTATATTTTCCTCTTCTCCTCTCTTCTCCTTTCCATTCCTTTCCCTTTCTGTTCCATCCGTTCTCTTCCTTTCCTTTTCGTTTCTTTCCTCTCTTCTCCTTTCTGACATTCTCCTCTCATCTCCTTTGACTCTCCTCTCCCCTCCTTTCCTTTCCTCTCTACTCTTCTCCTTTCCATTCCTCTCCCTGTGTTGGTGTGGTCAGTGAGAGGATCATGAGGTCCAGCAGAATGAGATTGGGGTACAGATTACTCTCTGTCTCCCTCCATCTTCCTCTCGGTGTGGCTGACAAGGCCTGTCGTGTCTAACCTGGGTGGAAAGTGACTGTAATTGTCATCTCAACAGACAAGGATCTGAAGCCACTCTGGAGACACGCACGCCAAATTTACTGAGCTACTTTATCATATGGACAGAGCCAGGCCACAGAAAGGCTTTATTGACATGGACTTTTATGCAAATACATACTTTTTTTGTAATTGGCAGGTCACGTCACCTAGTGCTTAGCATGCATAAAGAATTGAGCTGGAGCTGTTTAGGCTGGCCAGAGACACAGCGAGCTGACAAGCTGGGTTTGAGGGTTCAGGAAAACCTAGATAGTCTCTGTCTCCTCTCTCAGACTCAGGACGTGTCTAGATGATTGTGTTAGGTAGGGCTAGAGCATTTGGCAAAATGTTCAAAGCCCAATTGCATTAAGCCGAATTTGCTGCTGTGTCATTTTGACTGTAGCTTATTGCTGCTGTTGTCTAATGCCAGCTATCAGTGATGTGTCTTTTTGGTTTGATCAAAAGAACAGAGGTCTTCCAGAGCAAGCCAGCTCCCTTGAGTTCACTGCATGGCACATTTCAAACAGAGACTAACTTTATCACCTCACTGGCCTATAGCTGAAAGTATGTTGTACTATTCTTACCGTGCAATCTGATTGGTCGTTTTGGCATTCAATGATTGGTGTCACTGATTATAACACTTTGTACTGATATGAATTGCTGTTATTATTTACAGAATATTAACAAAAATATACCTTCAAGAATATAATATTGCAAGAATATTCAGTAATTTTACATTAGTGACCATAACACTACTCAAAAATATGTGTTGGTAACATTGTAGCACCGTATTTTAAAGTAAGCAGCATCCCCCCAGAACGGGCACTTTCTGTTTGTAAATCAGAATGTACGCCGCACTGGGGTTCAAACAGCACTTTAAAAGCAATCAATGTTACCGTTGCGTGGCTCAATGATGACATATGATCACTTGCATGTACATGGTCACCATTCGGACAGTTTGGATTACTATCTAAACTAGACAACATTACCAATCAGGGTGAACACTCAAACTATTCAAACTATAGACCATAGCATTACACATGTAAAAACAGAACGAACACAACAATAGAACTCCAAACAATGCTTATGTAACTAAGCTAATGCCCTTAACTTAGTAGCTTTTCAGATTGCCACAGGGCATTCTGGGTACCAAGAGCAATGCACGAGTATAGGCGATCTTACAGCATTGTGTAACACACTTCGGTTGTAGATAGTATGTCCAGAAATGAATCCAAGTCACTCATTTAGTGGCAGAATCCATTGTTATGTCTACAAAATTATTTAGATATATTATAAATTTAGCTAGCTTGCAAATCCTGAGGATAGCCTACTGTAGCAGACCAGGACAAGGGTGTTTTGTCCCTCGGGAGTTGCCGTAGGCTCGATGCTGAACGTATTACGTGAAATCAGTGAGGGCTGTTCGAATGGCGATGTCAAGAAGAGCAGTGGTAAAATACAAGTTATGAAAAGAGACCGCGTCCGTGTCTTATTGTCCACAATATCATATACAATTATATGTAAAACGAACTTGCAAAGAGCTCAGTTAGACTACCAAAGTTGAATTAGTAATGTTGTTAGCGATGCTAGCGTTATTTTGCGAGCTAGCCTAGCCTATAACATTTAGGGAGTCAGGTGGCTGAGTGGTGAGGGAGTACTTGTTCGATTCCCGGTCATGCCAACTGACATTGTGTCCTTGGGCAAGGCACGTCACCCTACTTGTCTCGGGGGAATGTCCCTGTACTTACTGTAAGTCGCTCTGGATAAGAGCCTCTGCTAAATGACTAAATGTAACATTTCACTGGGTTTGCAGCAGTTTGATTAACTGAAATTATTATGAAATGTTATGTTCTACTAGCCATTTGCCTACTTTAGCAAGTCACTGTATTTCCAAGCCCTGATAGTGTAACTGAGAAAACAGTAAATAATGCCTCTTTCAAGTAATAAGCCCCCGTTCAAGTGTTGAGCATAAAATTAGCTGCACGGTCAGCCACTTTTTTGTTCTAAAACTATAAGCCGCACAAGAAAACTGTAAAATCGGAGTACAAGCCGCGGTTTATTTTATTTTCCGTAAAATATGGTACATACAAATTGCTATGTAATTTAATGGTGTTAAGTGTTAGTGGTAAAGGTTATTACAAAAGTGTAAGAAGGCACAGTGTTGGGAAGGGTGCAAGGAGTACATTGATGTAATAAAAGTGTAATTGAAGGTTTTGTCACTAAAACAAGACGCATGTGAACATCTACTCACCCCTGGAAACTCCACCATCCCCCATAGCAAGTTTAAATGGTGCAATACCTTGTACAACTAAACCATAAAGAAGTGTAACTACATAAAAATTCCAATATAACTACAAAGTTATGACCATTGATTTTGCTATAGTATGTAGTTATATGGTTGTGGATGTAACCTTAATGTAAAGTTTTGCAATTTTTTCAATCAGAGTCGCTTTTGATAAGAGTAAATATTAGTCAAAGAGAGGGTTTGCTTTTTAGTCTAGTTTTGATAAGATTGATTTATTGTTACTTTAGCTACCCAGTAACCTCTCTGCTGTTGGAGGTACAGTAACACTAACCATATGGTATGTGTATGTGGAAAGAGGAATTTAAATAGTTTTTCTTTTTCTATATGGTTTTCAGCTGCTGCCCCCCAAAGGTGAAATTACCCCACGTTTGTATGAGGCACACACAGTCTTTGAATGCAACATGTGAATGCCTGTGGGCCTGTAAAATAGCTCTGAGGTGGAGAGACAGAAAGTTAAGCTGTCCTATTGAATTGATTGAACATTCATGAAACTTAAGCAAGCCCTCCCTCCCATGTGGAAACGACTTCCAGACATCTCCATAGCCCTGCATGTAACCCAGCCGTGAGCCTCCCTACCGTAGTCAGGTGCTCAGCTATTGCCTTCGGGCTAAACTGAATACTTAAATCTTTTATGAAGAGAGCTTGGAGCGTTCAGTTGAAAGCTCACCTTTTTTTTACATGAATGCGTTATTTCCTTTTGTTGTGTTTATTCGAATAATT
Source organism: Osmerus mordax (assembly GCF_038355195.1). Classification (NCBI taxonomy): domain Eukaryota; kingdom Metazoa; phylum Chordata; class Actinopteri; order Osmeriformes; family Osmeridae; genus Osmerus; species Osmerus mordax. Next base: position 7,288,141 of record NC_090051.1, on the reverse strand, counting down.
AGGATTTTATACATAGTCGTTAATTTAGTGATTTAGCAATAATAATTTAACAAAGTGTATACAGTTGTACTTAATTAAACCACCACAACAACAACAACAGCAGACTTGAACTAAAAGGCCAATTTTATATGCTGGTCATTCAGAATCTATTTTGTGTGGGCGATTTAAATTCCATTGCCTTTCATAAGGCCTTCTTGAAGACATTTTCATGGATCTAATCAAAAGGTCTTATTACTCTGGTTTAACAGAGCAGCTGAGAAGAATGAGTTTCAAGATGTCCTCATACTCCATCCTGTGTCTGTTCACTGTCAGACTCAAACAAAGCTATTTTCCAAGTCATTTTCCATGTAAGGGGGGCGAGTCAAACCATCTCTTAAAGGACTGTTGATCAAAATCCATGAGGGAAGATCAATAAAAGGGAAAGAAGTCAGATGTGGCGGCCAAGTGAACGCATTACGACCAATTCAGCTTACATCAGACTGCCTCCCGCTGCACAGCACAGGGTGTGTGTGTTACATGTGTGTGTGATATGAATGTGTGTATGTCCATGCTATGTCTGTTTGTCATCGGAGTGTACTTTTATCACCACAGAGCCCTCTAAACAAGATGTACTATAACAGGAGACTATTTCATGTTCCTCCAATAAGCTGAATGGCTGGTCCCTCCCAAGGTTACGACCACGCGCTGCAACAAAAACACACGGCCAGCTATATCGTGTAATAATCATTATCTGGCAGCGGTGTACACGCCTATCGGGGTGAAGCCCTGAACATGCTGCTACCCAGTCACATTTTAATCATCTGCAATTAGTTTTGTTTTAATAACACTCACAATTAATGGTCCTCCTGTTTGCATAATTCATGACACGGTGGCGCTGATGTCAGAAATCAAATGCGGCAAATTAGAAATAACAAGTTTGAGACGGTGTGATTCAATTAGGAGCAGAGGAGACATTGGGCCATGCATAATAGAGGTGCCAGCAGGGCCAGACTCACGTCAGCCCTGTCAGGCCAGCTGCAGCTATTGGATTTGGCCTGTCACACGCACTCAGATCAGCTCTGTAAAAATTACTGTTAACATTGATCTCTTGCTTTTATTTGTCTTTGTCTGCTTTGTCTTAGACGGTTGTGACAGTGTGTGTCTGTTTGTGTGGGTGTGTGTGTGTGTGCGGGGGGGGGCAGGGGTAATGCAGTGTAATAGCTGGATGTAAATCAGGTGTAAGAGAGTTCCAGGGGGGATGGCTGGATACATCTGGATAGCCAGCAGAACAATGGACGCTGGAGACTTTGACTGGAGCTGAAGGAAGTTGTTGGCTAGAATACTGGGCTGGAACCCTCTGAGTCAGAATACATCAATACACTGGGCTGGGATACTCTTGGAAAAACGTTGTGCCGGAAAAACGAATACTTGGATTGGATACTCTGGTTTGGTGAAAGTTTGTTCACCTTGTTACATGACATCGTCAACAACAAATAAGCTATAGGGATACAAGGCCAACAGCAACATGTGTGCTTGTTTAAATCGTGTCTTGTGAACTACTTGTGAAATACGTTTTGCTCATGTGTGTGATCTCCTGCATGTGTGTGTGTGTGTGTGTGTCAACTGTCCTCTTATGAAACACTTCCATGGGTCCTCAGTGATTACTGAAAGCTGAGGAAATGGCAACACTTAATTATGAGGTTGAAAACACTCTCTAATGCTTTTAATTAAAACGTCACAACCACATCTCATAAAGTTACTCCAAAGTTGTGATTATTTATTAAACCACCCATATGAAGAGAACTGCAGCCAAGACAGTGGAAGGCAGGACTTATTTACAATGCTGAGATTTGGTAAACTGAGGAAAAATGCACCTCCAGTGGTTAGGACTAGCAGAAGAAAAATCCTAAGTAGTAGTTTAGTGGTCAGGTTTAGGATTCAGGAATAGAGTTTTACATGCATTAGTACAACAAACTGTCAAGTTGAGACCAACGCCTTATGCCTATGCAGTCTCAAAGTGTCACATGGCATGGCCCCATTTGATCGTAGACTTAATTCTTCACGCACAAATTAATTCATACAGTAAGTGATAACAAATATTTGGTGACATTTTACCTTATCTATCAGAGTTGTCAATGTGACTACATGTTGAGCAAAACAAGTTTATTGATTATTGACAAAGTAAACTGGAGTAAAAAAATTAAATAATGTATTGTGAAGCATTTCGAATGAGTTTGAAAATCACACTTTATTAGTTATCAGCCTTATTTGGTTTTGCTACCACTACCGATACAGAAATGAACATAAACTAACAGAGGAAATCCGGACCAAAAACAAACCACAGAACAGGCCGTAAGAAAAAGGGGCTCCCACCCCAACCCTTCTTCCTGTGAGTCGCATGTTTTGTGCATGTTTAGATCTGGAGTGTGCAAGAGGAAACATGTGTTAGTAAACTGTGAGAAAGAGCCACACGCTGCCTTCAGAGGCCTCAGCCCTCCTGATTGGGTAATCACTAATGACTGAGGACCAATAGGTCCCCTCGGCATCATCACAATCTCTGCTGTGAGTGGTTAATTGTAGCCAGACATGCTAGCCTTTCACTGGCCTGTGTCCTCGCCATAACCCTGGGGCTCTGCTCTCTCCTATACTTTTTCCCTCTCTTTCTCTCATTCTGTCTCTATTTCTCTCTCACACTCTCAGCCCTGCTGTGTGCCTCTCTCTCTCTCTCTCTCTCTCTCTCTCTCTCTCTCTCTCTCTCTCTCTCTCTCTCTCTCTCTCTCTCTCTCTCTCTCTCTCTCTCTCTCTCTCTCTCACACACACATACACACACACACTCTGTTAATTTCTGTTTTATCTCTTTATTCTGCCACCTCCCACCCCCAAGTTTCTCTTTGCTCTTAACATATGGGAAATTTGTTAAGGCTGATTGCTCCAATCTGATTATGGGAAGTTATGTAGCTGCCATTTATTACTGCTCTTGTGAACTGGTTAACAGCTGCAACACAGCAATTCCCTGTCAAGACCTTTCACTCACAGTCCCTCTCTCTTTCCATTTTTCACTCTTTCACTGTCTCCCACGCTTCTCCCCCCACCCTACCTCTGTTTCTCTCTATCCCTCTTTTACTGTCTCCTGCTTTTTACCTATTTTTCTCTCTCCTTGGTGGGATCAAAACAGTGCCATTTCCACTTAAGTCATGAGTGCCTCTAATGATGGTAGTTTAGAAATGGAGAAAGAGAAAAGAGAGAACAAGGGTGAGAAAGAGAGACGTAGGCAGACAGAGAAAGAAAGAGAAGGAGAGAGAGACCGGACCATGAAAAACGCTCTGCTCCTGATAAGCCGTCTTCCTTCCCCTTGTTGTCCATTAATGCAGTTAGTTTGGGTTCAACAATAGTGAAGCTGGCCCGAGGAGCCTGAGCTGAGCCGAGCTACTCGGCCCGGTGGGGAATTAGAGTGTTTAGCCATCTCCAGACAGGGGGAGAAATGAGCCTTGTGGCTTTTGTGTTATCTAATCTCGTTTGCATTTCCTTTCAACAACATGAAAGAGAAATCTAATAGGGGCCTGATAGTGTTTGTTTGGGAAATTCTCATTTAGCCGTCTGTGGAAAAAGCGCCACAATGAATGACCTCGGCTCTGTGTGCGTGTGTGTGTGCTTGTGTGTGATGTGAATTGAATATTCCGCATTTTATCAGTCTGTATGCGTTTATAAAGGGACATTTATCATGCTGCCTAACTTATGATAGTTACAACAGTAGTTAGTGTATTTTAAGAATGTCTTGGATTTGTAAATGTTTCTTAAACTTTTCTATGTAATTTGTTGAGTTGAACTTTCTGGAGTTACATTTGACATTCATACGCTAAACTTTATTGTCACAGTTTTGAAATCATATGCTTATACACAATCAGTGTGGACACATTTTAAAATGCTCCCACCCGATCACAGGGTGTGCATGTGGATGGATGTGCTTGCTTGTTTGTGGCAACAGTACAGGATGCATGTATGGTTCATCCAAGTGTATGTATACAGTATGTGTGCTCATCCATGCTTGTGCTTATGTGTTTTTGAATGTCAGCAGCACACTAGAAGCGCACAGCTAAAACTGTTTTATTGGTTGCAGGACGGGAGTGTAGCTAGACGAACACTCAGCTCTCTGATGTGTCTGTCAGCCCTGACAGAGCGAGAAGGCCCCTGATAGTCAGAAGGACAGGGGAGAGACAGACGCAAGTGTCTTTGTCATGATCTGTGTCAATACATCCATTGATCAACAGCATTGACAGGTCTCCCCGAGCAGCATGGCACCCTGGGATGCCTGAGAGAGCACGCAGGTGAAGGTCACAACAGCTGTCACTCAGCCTGTCAAAAACATTTCAGTGAGGCAAGTCTGAGGCGCTGTCCAATCACAACACATGATGATAGAGATGTGTCAATCACCGTAATCTGGACGAGGATGTTGGAGCCCTGTCATTCATTCCCAGGTGTTCGTGCAACATACGGTGGGTGTCTGAAGTCTGACTGCTGCGGGAGTTGGTCGTAATCAAGTGGGCTTGTGTTCTAAAACCTCAACATAGTATATTTTTAAAGATTCTTTTTACTTCCCAATCACGTATGAAGTAATGTTTCTCCAGGTCATAAATGGGCTGATAATGAGGTGCTGGTAATCACATGGCCTGATTAATGACCCAATGGCTGAACAGAGAAGGGGCCTGTGCTAGTCGTTAATGGTCTCTTTGTGTGTGTATCTGTGTGTATGTTAGTGTGTGCGTGCGCGTATGTGCGCGTGTGTGATTTACAGCAGACAGCAGCAGGCCTGGCTCTCCTCAGGAGTCTGCAGTAGGAGGCCATAACTGGAGGTGACAGGGAGAAGCCTTTGGACCGGAGCACCATCCAAACCAACTGGAGGGACAAGTAATACACACAGAGAAATGTGTCATGTTGGTGACTCTCTGGTCCGCAAAACACATGACAGCCACTGTCAGACACACACAGAGGATTGTTCAATAACTTAATTAGTTGTTCTCAGAAGATTGAGATTCTTCAATCCGAGGCAATCTTACGTAGGGAGTCAGGTGGCTGAGCGGTTAGAGAATCGGGCTAGTAATCAGAAGGTCGCTGATTCAATTCCCGGAAATTCCTTTTAGGGGGAATGTCCCTGTACTTACTGTAAGTCGCTCTGGATAAGAGCGTCTGCTAAATGTAAATGTAGATCATTGCCCCCTTGCCCATGTTTATGGACCATATGAATCCAAAATATTTGAACACATTCAGTAATGAGTAAGTCATTAGAATGAATCACATGAAAAATGAATGAACGATTGAACTAATGAATTCAATAACGAATAAACAAATGAATTACTTTATACAAAAAAAGTTAATGACCAAATTGTTGCTGTGTCCAAGTTTTGGGTTCTGTGGATCAATCCTGGTTGTGGCCTGGCTTCATGACTCCTTTCTAGCAGATTCCTGAGAGATCACTGGATCTTAGAAAAAGAATCAGAGAAGGTGAGGAAGGGAGGGAAAATTTAGAAAAATGTATCAAGTGGTACAAATATTCTGCTACGTATAATGTCTGGGAGGAGGGTATAGTATTCTCTCCTGAACATCCATATGTTTATACTAGAATAGCCAAATGCTATAATACTGTATGTCGGTATTATAATTATTCCCATGCACTTTGGTATGAGGAAAGTTTCCCTGTGGGCTTTTGTTGCATAACTATTATAAACTAAAATCCATGCTGTGTGTCTCCTGTGGAATCCAGATGATATTCGGATGCTGCATCCTGTGATGTAATCATCATCAGCAACTCCACACCCTCCACACACACACACACACACACACACACACACACACACACACACACACACACACACACACACACACACACACACACACACACACACACAGGACATCAGCTTCCAGATATCTGCTCCTAATAAAGCTTGACAGCTGCTGCACTGAGCCTAGACACACAGTACTATATAAACCTGCCAGAGAACTTCTGGTCCAGACCAACAGCACTCTATGGACCTACTGGAGAACTTCTGGTCCAGACCAACAGCACTCTATGGACCTACTGGAGAACTTCTGGTCCAGACCCACAGCACTCTATGGACCTACTGGAGAAACTCTGGTCCAGACCCACAGCAATCTATGGACCTACTGGAGAAACTCTGGTCCAGACTCACAGTACTGTTAAAATGTATGCAAGGACAGTAAGCTATGGAGAGCTGATGGTCTGAGTTTGACCACAATTCCTTTTAGTCTAATAACCTTCATGTGAACCCTCAAACTATTATTTTTTAACTCTGTGTCATGGTAGTGCCAAAAAGTTGTTTTCTCAAAATAAGCAATGACTGTGCCTAGTTTGTGGAATTGCATGCATTAGTTCAGGCCCTATAGGCATGAAAATAGTTCATTTATCAAAGAAAATATGAAACCGTTCGAAAATAGTCATACTAGATGCTGAAGCAGCTTAAATAAAAGTTTAAACATCTGTGATAAAACATTTGTTTATATAACCTCACTTCAGTGAATATGACTTCTCCAGGGAAATCCTGTTTATAGAGATTAATATCCTACTTACAAAACACATTACAATGATTGTTAGGTTGAAAAAGCTCTGATTTGACCAATTTTACATGACAAAACAAAAAGTCCCAGAGCTATTCTCGACCCAGTAGCTTGCCAGAGCGACAGCTTACACTTGGAGTGTTGGGTTACTGGGATGGTCTCTGTCAGTCTGCGCTCCACAACTGTGTAAACAGAAAGAACAGTCATTACACAGGCAGCCGTGACTGACTGACTGAATGTTTACGAGATCTAATATTCTGTGGTGCATTTGTGAAAGTCAAAGAGTTAGACAATCAAAGAGTAGTGAAACATTAGCTGATGATCCAATGACTTTATTGATTAATCAGGTGCTCATTGAATTGATGAACTGATGCTTCTTTGTCAGTGACATGGATCCTGTCATCGACCTGACCTGCTGAGTGCTGTTTTTCAGTTGGAGGCTGCTGTGTCTGTCCAGGGGGCTCTGCCAGCTTGTCGGACCGAGCAGCCCTTCTCCCTGAGGAGCACAGAAACAGAGCCCCGGGCTTCTGCTGACATCCAGACCAGGGGAGGCCCGCTCTGACAGGTGGTGCCTGTGTAGTAAAGTGTGTTCATGGTTTGAGGGCTCAGGCAGGGGTGAGCAAGGTTCGGTTTACGTTGACTGCTCCTCCTTCTTTTCTGCAGGACCAAGCAATCCCCCCTGCCCACACACACACACACACACACACATGTATATTGTCACAAATTGCCCCAACCCCCCTTCTCAGGGAAGGGATATGTTACAATGGGCTCACTCTGGGCTAAAGCAAACACCTATCACAACAAAAGGATCTTTAATGGGCAGATGTCAACAGCTCTGCTCAGCCTAGCATGATGCTCTCTTCTACTCATTCTCTCCTCCCTCTTCAGTACTTTTCAGCGCACACACTTCATCCGTTCTCCACTTTTAAAAGTACAATACTATAAATGTCTGTGCAATTAAGGAATTCATTTATTATCCACATGTACGTTTAAAAACATAAAATTGAAACTTTCAAAGCATTCTGTCGTCGGTGGTTTGAGGTACTGAATGTCTTAACTTGAGAAATGCATTGTCGCCTGGTGACGTGTCTTTTAGCGTGTAGTGCTGCAGTTAACATATTGCTGAACCCTCCAGAGGAATGCCTAACATAGGAAACTTATTTCTAAAGTGGCAATTTGTGCATTCCATCTCCATCCCTGGCAGTGACAGCAGTCTTGCTTTTTATTTTGAGACAGGTTGCAAGATACACAAATAACACAGATGTGCATTTAAGATATTTATACAATACATGAAGCCAAAATTACACGCCATTTAGATGAAAGGCAATTAGACAATTAAAGCTAATGAGGCCAATCCTTTTCTTTCACCCCAAAAACGTCCACTTGCTAATTACCTAATTAAAGAATGCTATTTTTTTTCTTCCTGCTGTCGTAGGTGGTGGGATGTTTTGGAAAGGCAGACATTGGCGCTCTGTAGGGGCTGGGGCCAGAACAGCCAGGCAGCGTTTACAAAGTGATGGGTGTATTAATCATGGCTGAAGTTAAGACTGCTTTATGGTCAGCCGGGCTCTGTGCGTACACACACATACACACATGTTTAAACACGTACACCCAACTCTTACACACTCACACACACACACACTCCCCAACATGCAAACACACATAAACGTGGGCACACACACACACACAATCACACACATATGCATACTCACACCCCCAGTGTCGTACCAGGAATCCCAGAGGGTGAGTCTGGGGGCTCACTGGGCAAACAGGAAGTGTGGTTCTGCCGACAGGAAGTGGACCTGCTCAGAAAGCTTACAGACTCTGCCGGGCGAACAAGCAATTACCCAGGGGTCAAAGGTCACTCAAAAATCCACCTGACGTCAAGTAAATGAAACCTTAGACATGTGCAGTCACACTACCACCAGCATGGAGCTGATAAAGTACTACTTATACATGTAGACTCACATCCACATCAGTCCTGAGCTAACTGCTATTTCTAAGATTCCTTAGAACAACAAGGCTATACTGCTGTCTCTTCTACACAGCAGCCTAACGCTAACCAGAACCCAAACCAAACAACTGTAGCCTGCTTCCTAATTTTATAAGTGCAGAAAATGATAGTTAGCGACTATATGATATTTGGTGTGAAAAGTAATCCCAGTCACTGCATTGTTCTTGTAATGGGTGGAATTAGGGGTCAATATAATGTTTACATGAACAGCTGTTACTATGTTTATTATTGCTTCTTACTCTCCTTACAGCATTGTCTGTATAAACTATAAATTCTCTCTCTCTCTCTCTCTCTCTCTCTCTCTCTCTCTCTCTCTCTCTCTCTCTCTCTCTCTTCTCTCTCCATGTAACCTCTCTCTTCATCTCACTCGACACTTTTCTCTGTCTCCTTCTCTGTTTCCATCACTCTGTCTCTGTTTCTCTGCCTGTTCCCTCCACTGTCCTTCTCCCTGTGTCCCTGGGTTGTTGAACTACAGCTGCACCTACTGGTAACTCTGAGACTCTCTCTGACGGCAGCGTCTTAGCCCCGCTCTACTGAGCAGGCCCTGGAGACCAGGAATTCTACCGCCTGTTTGTATACAGCACACTAAACACTGTGTCGAGGAGTGTTGTGGGTAAGCTCGCCTTCCGTGTACAAACCACAAACAAAAATTCAACAGAACATTAACACACATTCTTTATATCGAGTGAGTGTTGTAAAAATTATATTTAATTATTGAATTTAAATTCCCTACTTGTAGTTGGAATCATTTTAACAACTGCTTCTAGTCCACTCTCTTTTTTCCCCTTGTTGCTCAAGTATTTCATCGCGGTAACTCCATATCTTGACATGCCACCCCTTTTATGCTTTGAAGCAGTGAGGAGTGAGGGTCAGAGGTTAAACACAGGTTCTCTTCACACTCCCACGCCAACCCGGGGGAGTAATGCTACAGAACGCACAACTACAGGTGCTATGACTAACCACTCTTGCCTCCTCTGACACTCAACCACCTCTTGCTTCTAGCAGCACTCATTAAACCCCTTGCCTCAGCCAACACTCAACTACCTCCTACCTCTACACTCAACTACCCTCTTCCTCCACAAACACTCTGCTTCCATCAACCATTAACCACCCTCAACCTCTACTAACAATCAACTAATCATCTTCCTCCACCAACACTCAACTACCCCCTGCCTAAAACAGACAGCCCAGACAAACAGTAATGATTCCCTGCCCTGTTAACAGTCTGACCAAACCTCTTTGTGTTTTTGTACTTCCCTCCATCTGTTTTTGCAGTTTTTAGGGGCGATAGAGGAGAGAGAGGGAGTTCAAAAGCCTGGCTATGACAGTAACTCCTCCTGTCACCTGTCTTTATACTGGGGGGAGGCCGAGTTTGGTTGGGGGGGGCAGACTGACACATTGATGTGTCCAGGGTTAATGAGGCATGATGGGAGCCTGTCAGAAGACTGACACTCTAACCAGCCCTGTCATGGATCAGTCTCACAGTTTTATGCTAAATGAGAGCCACCATTTATTTGGGGATGACCTTCTGAAGTTCACTCCAAGTCTCGCAGTTTCAGAATTAGATTAAATTTGATATGAGTGTCTGGCCCTCTCATTCGCTGGGGTCACACAAAGAGAAATACACACACGAATATGCTCAATCACATGCACCACACAGTCCTGTTTCCCAAAGTTCAACAGAGGGATGTAGCATTCGTCAAGTGTTCATTAAAGTTTGGACTCTTGGCAAACATGGCCCTCTGAATACAAATGTATGCAAACACAGAATGCCGAAAGAGGTAACAGTGGCCGTTTTGTGTGAGTGTGTGTGTTTGTGTGAAGATTTACAGGCCAAGATATTAAATGCATCAGTAAACTGGGTAGATTGTGGCCTTGTCTTGGCTGGGGGATTTGAGATAATGCAATGCTTGGAGAAAAAGACTGAGTGAATTACAGCTGGATGGATGATTTCAGTCTCCGTGGGTTACAACTGAATATTTACTATACTCTCACGTCAAAAAAGTAAATAATGGTAAAATTGCAAAGACATGTTTTCCAAAGACATACAAGTTGGACAAAGGAAGAAAGAAGCAAACATTTGGTGAAATATTCCTGCCGCATCGCACAGTTTTTCCTGAGTCTCGGGAATAAACAGAGAGGGACCACAGGTTATAAATCCACAAGCTGAGTGGGGAATCAAACGCTGATTTGTCAAATTCAAGATTGGCTATTTACCTCTCCTTAGGACTAAGTCAATGTAGCTATTTATCAAGCTGTGACATTAACGTTTTAAACTGGAACCGGCCCGGCTTCAGTCTGGTTCCTAAATGTCGTAACTCTTTAAAATCACCCTAAACTGAGGGAGGGCAATAGCATTTCAGTAGCTGGCCAAAAGCGCCATGTTTTCCTTTCAAGAGCTAAACAAGGCTGTTTTCTCACGTCAGAGAAGTCATTGATGTGTGTGCCTCCCAGGTGAGGTGTATATCATCATTTATTATTTATGGCTCCAAGTAAATTAGTTTCTTCCTTGAATTTTCTCTATTTGGGTCAATCTATGACATGGTAGTACCTGATCATTGAGATTAAAGGATGTTTCGGAAGTTACTGAAGTTACTAAGTGACGTTTTGTTTTCAGATGGTGAAGACATCATTTATCATATTTTCCTGTACATAAGTACCAGACCAATTTAAAAACCGATTTTAAGACCTATGCTGATAAGAAAAATGGATTTCCAGATCAAACTCAATTTCATTCTGTCATCCTCCACTGAGTGTGTGTGCATACGTGTTTATGTGTATATGTGCGTGTGTGCGTATGTATGTTATTTCACTTTAGCAACAGGAGTGGGAAAACAATTGTTCCTGACTGATTTTCCCCCAACCCTGTAATGAAGCCCATGTGTACGAGTGGCCTTTCAACAAACTGACAGAGGGGGTGAGCTGGGCCCACGCTCCACTTGATTACAGCAACAGCCCCCAACCTTCACAGCACCCCCCCCCCCCTCACCTGCTCCTCATTAGCCAGAAACAGGCCCTGGCTGGATATGTTAGCACCTGTATATTCCCATTCAACATGCCTTCTACATGTATGTAATCTGACTGTGTGAAGCTGACAGCTTCATAAATGGGATAAAATTAACGTGCCGATCATGCTGCATGGGGAGCATGTTGGATAGGAGGTGGGATAGAGCTTTTCTCTGCAGGAGAAGAAAGTAAAGAAAGGCAGAAGGGCCGACAGTCAGAAAGACAAAAGACAGAAAGAAAGACAGAAAGGCAGAATAAACCAGGAAAGAAAGTCAGGTGGCTGTTTTTGGGGTCACTGAGATAGATGAGGTTGCTTCCAAGGCCTGGTTGGGGGGAATCGTGGTGGTTGGGAAGCCACAGAAGATGAGAGGAGGATCTCACACACCCCACCTGAATGGGTACAATTGTAGACAGTACTAGTGCTTAATCATACACAATAATTATATAACACACTTTTACTGTGATAATGTATCAATATTAGACAATATAACAATAAAGTAGACAGATACATCATGAAATTATTTGAATTGTACTATATGGCAAAATTGCAAAGCGAATAAGGCCAATTGTAAGAATGCACCTATGTTATATGATGATATGTTATATTAGTGAGTAAGCCCAAAGGTAATATGCTTTATGAGGTTATGACAACACTATTGTGTTTCTGTTTGGCCCTTGCTGACATTGCCTGGCTTGAACACAACCATATTAATACTTCAGCTTGGAGCAACACTTAACCAATCTGGCAAATTATCTAAAGGTTGCAGTTTTGTATAGCTACCTCAGTATCCATCTGCAATAAATGACCAATGAGGAGAGAAGGAGAGTAGAAAGGGGGGAGGATCAGTGAGAGAGATTGTGTGAGAAAATGAGAGAGAGGAAGGGGAGAGAGAGAGAACGGTGAAAAATAAAAGGGGAGAAAAAAAGAGAGAGAACAGGAAAAAGAGCACAAGGCAGGAGAAGAAGGAAAACAAAGAAAGAATGCAAGAACGATAGAATGGAGGAGATAGCGCGGGGGAGAAACAGATATGCGAAGATAGGAGAGGAGAGGGGAAAAAAACCAAGGGAGGGAGAGAATTGGAGAGAGGAACCCCTACCTATTTCCATAGCACTGCCTTGTCTGTCCCAACGTTCTGAAGAGGAAGCACCTGTTTCCCTCTTAACCTCCCCTCTCTATTCTTTCAATCCCTCTCTTCATCTCTCCAGCCTCCCTTTCTTTTCCTCCACCACCCTTTGATAGACAGGTGTTCTCCCTCAAATAGCTGTTAACAAAGGAAGAGAGAAAGAGAGAGAGAGAGAGAGAGAGAGAGGTGACCATGGGGCCGGGGGATTCACTGAGTGGTGGTGGCCCCTGAAGGCAGCAAGAAAAACTTATTCTCTTCTCTACTCTTCTCTGCTCTATGTTACTCTGCTCTGCTCTACCCTGCTCTCCTCCACCTGGTTCTACCCTGCACTCCTCCACCAAGGTTCTACCCTGCTCTCCTCCACCTGGTTCTACCCTGCTCTCAGCTACCTGGTTCTACCCTGCTCTCCTCCACCTGGTTCTACCCTGCTCTCAGCTACCTGGTTCTACCCTGCTCTCCTCCACCTGGTTCTACCCTGCTCTCAGCTACCTGGTTCTGCCCTGCTCTCCTCCACCTGGTTCTACCCTGCTCCTAGCTACCTGGTTCTGCCCTGCTCTCCTCCACCTGGTTCTACCCTGCTCTCAGCTACCTGGTTCTGCTCTGCTCAACTACGTTTTACCCTACCCCTGTTTTATCTGAGCTCACGTGCCAAGGCCCCACCACTCCTCAAGCATACATTCAAAAACAAACGGCCTCGGCAAAGAGTTTGTAAAAGAGACGTCTGTTCTGTCGACGGAGGGGTTAAAGGTAATTGGATCGGGCATGTGTACTCTGGTGCAGAGCAGGGAACATCTGCATCCAGTGGCATGGCCCCATTTGTTGCAATTTTGGGTCTCATTTCCATTTGCAAGAGAGATAACTGCTCGCATATGGAAGCAATAGATAGAAGAGGTCAATGCAATTTCTTTCAACGAGGGGAGGATGGAGTGGGGTGAGGGGGGGGGGCAAAATCCCTCTGCAGTAATCTCAGTTGGCATAGGAAGAAAGAAAGGAAGGCATGGGGGGTAAGGAAGGGGGGGGGCATTCCTTCCACTGCACTGATTCCCTGATTCTTTTACCAGTCATAGGAATCTATCCCCCCTCCATCTATCTGTCATGGCACCATGAATCAGAGGATTCTTAAGATTCTTAAGGACTCTATAAGATCTGTCTCAGACCTTCTTCTCTGGTACAAGTGTGTTTGTAAGTCTGACTTCAAGCATACTGACACATTTACTTTCTCTCCACTGACAGACACATACACCACTGTAGCTAATGGATGCTACACTAGCTAAGAGACACAAACATTAGCTGACTACAACCACCCGACTTCAGCAGAGAAGTTAGGATTGTGTCTAGACCAGGCTTAGGTCCAGGCATGGCCGCAGGAACTAAGGTTGCTGAGGGTGCTGCAGCACCCCCTGACAGCACGAGAATTTAAAATGATATGACTTGAAAATCCACCACCGCGGCACAGCCCCGCAGTAGTGGACTGGCCATCGGGAGCACCGGGAGAAGAATAACGATGGAAAACCAGGCTAAGAAACGTAAGGGTGGGGCTGAAAAATTAAGAGACAAAAAGACATCACCTTCACTAGACAAGGTTTTACCAATTAAAAAACGTCTGTTTATTTTACATAAAGCTCAAAAAACTATTTTGCGCTCAAATAAAGGCCAAAAAGGTTGGCGTGGGCGCTATGCGCGCTCACATTAGGTATCAAACTCCCAAACTAGCATCACATCAAACACAGACTGTGCATGCATTAACAGGGCAGCTGTGGTGGCGTATACAGGGGTCGGTTCTGGTGGGCCGGTCGGGATCAAACCCCCCAGCACCCCCCAGCAACCCCCAGCACCCCCCTAATAAAATATGTTCCCGCGGCTATGGGTCCATGTCAGGTCCAGATCCACAGGTCTCAGACCCCAGGCCCCAAGTCCCAGACCCCAGATCCCAGACCCCAGACCCCAGAACCCAGATCCCAGAACCCAGAACCCAGACCCCAGGCCCAAGCAGGAAGGTCTGTAGTTCCAGGGCTCATTAGGCAGCTTACCCAGTCTGACAGAGAGACTCTGGTGCTGCGGGCCCTCCTTACAGTGACAAACGACCTGCCATCAATCCTGCTAATTTAAAGAACCTTGTTAGAGGTGTTTCAGAACTCTGTAAGAATTAAAAACGTCAACTGCTTTACCAAGCTACATTCTGCTCGCCCTAGTCACAAACACATACACATGCCATCACTAATGACAGAAATGTGGTAAAACTTAAGGCTAATCTGTTGCAGCAACACTGTCAGTTTTGATAGATGATCTCAGGGTTTTTGAAGTGGAGAGGTGTTCTGTGTTCACAGACTTGCGTTATAACACCTAACTCTAACTAACAACCAGTGGTGTAGTGCTGGATATACGCAGGTATATGGCGTGTACCCACCTCTGAGGAGAGGGATTTACCGTATACCCACCTCGGAAGAGACGAGTGGTGTGTAAGTGTGAGGGCACATGTGTTTTTACGTGTAGATCAAGGCGTGTGCCAGGGATCTATAAATTCACAGTATACCCACCTACCCAAACACCCCTGCTGACAACGGATTTAGGTGGCTTATAGATAGATAATCTGTTTTGAGAATATGTAAGGACATACGTTTACTATATCAATGTAAACAAACCAAACAACATATCATACCACAATATCCACTGTACTGTATAAACCCGTAACCATAACGTTCTCCACCAGCTGTGAGCTGAACAACCCCTACAAGCTCTCAAAGCTGCACAGCAATTTTCCAGTTCAGTTTGGATTGCTGCACTCTGCATCATGGTGTACACATCAGACAGAAGGGCCGACATTCAGATACACTCCATCATCATGAAATCTCCCACATGCCAGCGCTGGGGCTGTTCTTCCTGTGATGGCACTGGTAGCTAAAGGAACTGTCCAAACTAGCCTTCATGTCCTCATTGATGTCCTCGAGACATCATTATCTGTATAAATTAGAGACCAACTTCAAAACGGGGTGCACGCAGTCAGCACAACAAGGGACCAAACATTCATCTTGCATACCGTCTATAGATGATCTTGTCTTCTCTTTCTTAAGAGTATCCAGCAATCGCTCATTCCCTCCACGCTCCCCTGGAAATAACCCTAATAAGGCCAGTTTAAACCCCCAGCTTGCAACTGGTATCAAAGTCACAAGAGAGCAATTACTCTTTAGTCTGAATTAGCCAAAGACCAGAGGATTTTTTCCCCCTATAATGCCAGGACTTTGGAGACTAATTTAATTGAGTATCTTTTTGTGTGTGATTATTTATGATTAAAAAGAGTTAATGGAGAATCTGGAGGAGATATCAGGGAGACAAGGATTGTTTGATGCGGAGCAGTGTCGCACTGATCTCTCTGATTAATTGTGTCCGGAACAGCTAATGATTGCCTGTGATTGGGAGAGGTCGGGTTTGAAAGACAAAGACCCCCGAACTTTGAAAAGATTCTTTGAACAGAATCTGTGCTGTGAAGGAACATTGTGCTAAATAATGTCAGTCTGCACAGCACTGAAAGTTACATCAGTTGGAGTGCACTACATGTGGAGCATAAGAATGCAGTTATAAGCAGTAACCTCAAAACAATCTGAAGGTAAACACCTTCAATAGTCACAGCAACCTGGCCCCTATCAGTGTGTCAACATCTGTAAATCTACAATACAGCAAGGACATGTCCTCCCTGTTCCTCTGTATCTCAGAGACTACACATACAACAATCCCCAAGCCAAGCCTTATTTCCTGTCAGGAGAGAAAGGCCTCAGGGGTTACAGGTGGACCAAGGGGCTCTTTGCGTTATGTACAGGACAGTTCGAGTCTTAACAAACATCCCTGAAAACTAGTCCAAAAAGGAAGTCTCCCCAAGTTACCTTCAGTGTATATAATTCCATGATGGGTATTCCCCTGCAATTTCCCTGCATGCAGAAGTAGCTGTCTCACCATCTACATCCAATAATCTATCTATATCCAATTGGTTATACAATGGATTTCTGAGGGGGTTAACCTAGGGGACAAACTGTGTGCCGGTGAGCTGACAGTAGAAACTGTGTGTGTATACAGATATAGCTCATTATGTAAAAGGATCTGTGTGTGTTTAACAGATACCAAGTGCTTGTTTTCCTCCAATGGCAGCTCATTGATGAGTTTTGTGTGTGTGGAGGAATTAGGCCGGCAGTAGTCAAGAATCATGGGGCACATCAGTCTTGTTACTGATCTGATCCTGAACACAGACCTGACAGGGAGAAACATTCAGGTAACATGACAGGGAGCAAGCAGATCTCTCTTATACATCCTCATCAACACTTGAAGCCAGAGAGTCCTCACATTGGACAATGGCTGTCAGTTCACGGTGCAGATAGAGAAGAATTCCATGAGAACCTCAGTGTATCTTTCTATTCAGATATTTATCATTGAACCGTGTTGTGTTCATGTGTGTCAGGATGACTCCGGATTTAATGAGATAGTGTTCAGGATAAAATAGGAATTGAATACATCAGGTGGATTTATATAATAAAACATATAAGGTAACTGTGCATATGTTACTTTAAAATTAAGAAAGTAATTAGGTTACATTTGAAAAATATTTACAGTATCTCAAACTG
Source organism: Osmerus mordax (assembly GCF_038355195.1). Lineage (NCBI taxonomy): Eukaryota > Metazoa > Chordata > Actinopteri > Osmeriformes > Osmeridae > Osmerus > Osmerus mordax. The sequence continues at coordinate 7,270,838 of NC_090051.1, read as the reverse complement.
CTAAACAGCCCCTCTAACTAGAATCAATAAATCCAACAGTTTAGAGGTTTCTGAGAATTGTTTCTTGAATATATAGTATTTTTATTTGACTTCAACAGTGACCACAACGTTAAAAATATATTTTTGAAAATCATTCAAAATATACTGGTGAAGTAAAGACTGTTGTGTGTTGGTTATGATCAGACGCCTCATATCTTAAATCTGAATTGTTAGGATGTACGTTGGTGGTGGATAAATCGTCTTTTAACTGCTGCAGAGCCTCACAAGCCAATACCAGATGCGATAAGATTAAGGTGGAAAATGTATTTTCTACCTGTTTCTTTCCGAAATTCTGCCTCACTGGTGACATCTTGAATAAAAAACGTATACAGTTCGTCATAAAACATCACAGCGTGGCTTACAAACGCAAACTCCTTAGACTTACAGCTCTCCAAAAGCCAGAGTTTCCTGTCCTAATCCCAGACTGAGAGCAGAGCAAACATGGACCAGGGGCAGATAAGGCTGGAGAGAGAGGAACAGAGAGAGATAGTGTGTAAGAGAGAGAGACAGAAAGAACGAGAGAGCATAATCAGATATCATTAGAGCAGCATGTGATTTATGGTCTGTTTTCACGTTAAGCATGTTATGTGTACAATGACACCAGCTCGCTTTATTGCCAAATACCTGCCTGCTCACAATAAAACAAGTGTTCCATTTTTCCCTCTTCAAAGAATGCGGTCTGCTGCAGGGAAGGAAATACAATTACTGAACAATAATAATATTCTAAATGTTTGAGGGGGAGGGGGATGGCGGTAATAGGCACCCAGCCTGGTATTGTGGAGCCTGGCAGATTTACGCATGGCGCCTACTCTGCTATACAATCCTCCAACTCATCTGGGCCTGGCTTCCTGTGTGTTATTACCTATCAAAAGGTTCATAGTTTTTATGAAGTTCTTTACAGAGCGTCGGACAAAGGCAGAAACTAGTTTAACGGCTTGCTAAGTCAAGGCATGGCCCCCACTAGATTCCAATAATTCTTTGAGAATGTCTGGAAATGGGAAACATATGTTCTTTGATGGCATCGTTCCTTTTATTATTAGTTTGTTTGGAATTAGGTCTTTGGCTGCATGATTCTGGGAATCTTTCTCTCACTGTTATGGTCTGGATCTGACAAGAGAGATTGAGGGAACATTCTCATACTGTAGCTTCTCTCTGTCACCTGTTGTAATATGTACTGTAGGGCTAAATCATGTTTAGTATGACAGGAAGATGTGTGGTATGTGTAGAGTATGAGGTTAAAATGAAATACAGTATAACAGAACAGCAGACATTGGGCTAATACTAGTTTTACTTGCTCACAAGGAACTGGTTATAGTTTTAATGGAAATAATTTGTTTATTCTAGTGATTTACCAAAAGAAATTGTGTGCAAGATCCGCTGTCAGCAATATCATTGGTAAATGCACTACTATTTATTGTAAGCATTTTTTCAGAACTCTGTATAGATGAATACATGCTATGCCATTCACAAAATAATCTTGTGAAAAGCAATTGATTTAAAGCATTTTTGTGTTTTATGACACTGCGTTTTTTAACATTACATTTTAACTATAGTAAGTTTAATATATTTAGTTGTTTTATCAAGATAATGATAATAATAATGAAATATGAATAATGATTATAATTATGCAATTAATGTAATACGAATAATGCCAAAGTAATCAAACTCCACTAGATAGAGTGGTTTATAATTATGTTTAAAAGAAAAAGCATTAGCAACAGGGTTGCATTTCATACATTTAAAATTAGGTGAGAAATGTACCTCTGTTCCATTATATTGGAAGAAGGCAGTGCATTCACTTGGGCGTCAACATCTCTGAAGTGTGTTTTAACAATAGGTTTGACTCCTGATGGACCATGGTGTCGTGGGGCTTTAATGGCTGTTCTTCCTATATCAGATAGCCATTTAAAGTGGCAGCGTGGTCATGAGCAATAAGGCATTGGTGATTGGTCCTGCTTTGGTTGGATTTATTTTAATTCTCTAATCCTGTAATGGGGGAGCTCTTTCTCTCCGCCTCGGTCCATCTGTGTACCTCTGGGCTGACAGGACCCAGCCATGGCCAGCCTGCAAGCTTGCCTCTCTGGAGAAGTTACAGGGCTACTAAGTGGCATTTGACTCCATAAGCTTCTGGGGGACCAAGATGAGGGGGGGTATTGTGGGGTTTGGGGGTGAGGGGCTAGGGAAGTAGGGAAGTAGGGGGGTAAAGGAGGTAGGGGGGTAGTGGGGTCGGGGGGTGGGCTGGGACCGAACAGACGAAACATTCAACCACAAATGTGCATCGCTCGGAGGGAGAAGTAGACTAATGGGGAAATTATTTATGAACTATTTGCAGTGCACCTGAAAATACCTCCAGTGAAATTATGTTTGGCAACCTGAACTGCTTTGAAGTCAATGGAGTGGCAATAAAAATTAGGGCTTCATTAGCGTACTGGGCCTTTCAAACTGAATTGGCCCAGTCTGGGAGGGTCAGGGGCAGTTAGGCTGCTCTCTACTCTCCTCCTCCACTTTCCTCCTCTCCCCTCTCATTCTCCTCCCCTTTTCTCCTCCTACCCTCTCCTCCTCTCCTCCTCGTCTCCCCTGTCCTCTCCTCTAATCCCTTCTCCTCTCCTTTCCTCTTCTGTTCCCCTACCCTCCTCCCTTTTCTCCCCTCTCTTACTTTCAGCTCATTCAGAGCTGGGCCGGCGGTCCAACACACATGGAAGCAATTTGCTTGATTCTATGCTGGTTTTATGATTTTCCCCTTTAGTTTTTTTCTCTGGGCACTGCACTCCTTTTATGTTGCATTTAGGAAATTAACACTAACCGACAAATTACTTTGTAAATAAAGGGGGTACAGCTCCAGAATGTTGAAACCTGGAGTAGCCCAAGGGCCAGTGTTCTCCCGGCAACAAAGGAATCCTTGATAACTGTTTAGATATGCCGGCCCACAGCCAGTCTTTATTTGATCAAGTGGACATCATTTTTCAATTGAATTAAATGCAAAGCATTTATGTCCCAGGTGGGCTGAACTTGTGCAAAATGTCCACTCACAGAAGTAGAAAATAGTTAAAGAAAGAAAAAAAGATAGAAAGAAAGAAGGAAAGAAAGAGGGTTATTTGTAAAGTGTTTCCAGTTTTGGCCAAGAGCAGAAGAATCTCTTTTGCACAAAAAAAAACCTTAAAAGAAAGACTGTAATCCAGACTCACCAGATCTCCCATGGATGGTAATCTGTGGAGATGTAAACTAATTGAATAATCACTTACATTTGTAAATCGTATTTTTGCAATATAAATTACTGTGGTGATTAAATTACTGATATTTATCTCCTAATAACTGAGAAGCTGATATTAACGGCATCAATCTCTCAAAACAATAAACATCTTATATGAAAGAAAGTGTTTGTCTGCGTCGTGACCAGATGGGGAGCTGTGCGGAGGAATGTGCATCATGAGGGTCTACATGGCCTCAGTTCTAACGATGGGAACTGCAAACTGTTGACTTTTTAAATGTAGTTGTTTTGGCCCATTAACCCTTTGTCTGACACAGAGAATAAACACTGGAGATGAGAAAATATGTTTTTTTGATTTCCGTGAACAATACTCCAGCCATTTACTTAACAGAGGATGTCATGTTATAAAAGTAAACAATAGTATATTTTATACTTTTTGAGTTAAATGCTTTCACAGTTATTTCCTTTATATATACACACAGACACAACTGCAGTCACATGTCCTCTATATTAAGATTAATCAAAAAATAAATTGATCTTTAAAATCTAAGAACCTTCCAGACCTAGGCTATTGCAAAAAAAAAAAAAAGGAACTGAAACATCTACATGACCCAGACTTGGGAATAAGTGTATCTTTTAGGTTACTTACATACAATACCTAGTTTGCCTGTTGTAGTCTGAGTTTAATTTTTTTTTGTTCTTTGAAGACAATTCCAAACTGGGAGTGTCTGTGAAGCTATTCTCTGCTGTTGACACTAATACTACAGAAGTTGCTATAAATTATGCAGAAGGAAAATGTATAAGTATTGACTTTAATAAGAGTTCTCTCCTACGAGCCAACGTTTGTACCTGTGGAAAAATCACTGGGGGGTATCCTCAGACACACACACACAGTTTCTTCTCACTTTTCACACTCCTTCGTCTCATGGCTAGCCGGGGGAAATAAAACGAAAGGAGAATAATTAAAATAATAATAAAGTCTGCTCTTGTTTGGGCTCCTTGTTGTCACAGTTACCTCCTGCATGTGATTACAGTGGAGGGATCTGCCGTGACTGTCGAGGAGAGTCTTAGTATCACGATGACTCTAAATGAAACCCTGCCCCTCCTTCTTGGGCTGCAATCTCCAACCCAAATGTCTGTATTCATCTCTCTTCCTCTCTCTCTGTACTAGCTCGCTCTCTCTTTCTCTCTCTAATTTATGATTCCATTAAGCGTTGGTGTTGACTACCCAGGTGCAAACAAGAGAACAACTCATGCACACACAAACACTAACACACTCCCTCACAGGTGTTTATGTAAACAGACACAAAGGCCCCATAGGTACTGTTTAAGTCTGGTATTATTTTTCACCTGTTCATCCATAACACCCCCCCCCCCCCCTCCCCCCGCACACACACACCTTGCATTGTCTATGTCCTGCCCCAGGCTCAAGTTCAACATGCTGGGCCTGTCACATGCCCACTGTCTCCTCCTGCCGTCCATTGCCTGGCCCCTGGTGCCCTGTTTGTGAATGCTAACAGGCCTATCCTTGCCGTGGGCCAGAGAAAGAGAGGGAGAGGAGAGATGGTAGGAGACAGAGGGAGATAGAAAGATAGAAAGAAAGCGGAGTTGGGGGCTGTTACTATAATCAAGTGGAGCGTGAGCCTAGCTTGCCCCCTCTGTTCAGACTGTCAGTTTGTTGAGGCCAGGCAAACACATGAACACACATGGGACAGGAGAACGCTATCCAGCCTGTTTGGTCATGCTGCACAGGGTAGCGTTTCTGGAACCTTCTTTCTAATATAAATAAACATAAAGACCCACCAATGTGTACATATTCAGTCATTTAAACACAGAGACAACTACAAGCTTAACACACAAACACTGTGTAGAGTTTAGAGTCCTGCAGTACAAAACAGCTGTTCAGAATGAAGTCAGGCAGACACTTGTTGTCGTTGTGTTTTTCGTGGACTCTCTCAACCTGCCATGTGGTGCCCTTCCCTCAGGGAGGGAGCAGAGGAGGGCAGCTGACAGGGAGATTCTGTCGGAGGAAGTAACGCGCCTCTCTCCAAGCTCCCAACAATCGACATTCCTGGACCTGGTGAGAATGTGTCAGCAGAGGACAGGAGCTTCTGGAGGATAGACAGAAATCTGAGAACCCCTCCGTCCCCAAAAGTGGATCTCTTCAAAGAAAAATGCTTAGGTGGCCATGCTGACTGGGGGGGGGGGGGGGGGGGGGTCTGTTAGGATGACATCAGTTCCAGCAGCCTTGGAGACCAGTGTGTACGGGGAGACAAGATGGAGCTGTGTCATCGCAGGGCTAACCATGTGCTGAGTGAGGCTGCTCTCCGCTGACCCAGCCTGGCTCACCAGCCCACTGTACTCTAGCAAGGGGGCTTCTCAAAACATGCCACTTCAAAAGTGCCTTCTTGCTTTGCTTTGGTTTGCCCGACTGAGCAACTGTGTGTTACACAGAATGGAGGCCTGCTGATGGAGTTAACAGCTGTGATATGACATCAGCCAGTGTTCTCAGTGTTTTCACTCACTGCAGCCATTTAGCTCTTAAAAGGTTCCATCAGTAGGACTGGGGCGAGCTGCGGAGTGTTGCTTTTCATCTCTTTGGCTCAGAGACCTGCCAGCTGTTCTGACAGCCCCGTAGTAACAGAGGGGAGAGGGAGAGGAAAGGAAGGTAGAGAGAGAGAGAGAAAAAGAGGGGGGGGTGGGCTTGTAACTCCTTGTCCTTACTGTATGCCCCTCATCCAGCATTAGCACACACACACATATAATCTCCTTTTTTTCTCTTTCTGTCTCTCACACACACAGTACTGGAGAACATGAGAAGTAAGGCCCTCTATCATCAATGCGTTGTCATGCCACTCAGACTAGAATAACTGAAACCAACTGGTCTACAACACTCTAACTCACCTGGGACATGACGGCTTCACGGGTCAAGCAACGTTTTCGCAACATTTCCTGAAGTTTGTTTTGACCTTAAGTACCTCAGCCGGGTACTTGTGAATGAATATTCCTCAGTGGTAGCGCGCTCAACGGTTCAGCCAACAGTCTCCGTTTCTCAAAGAGACGCAACTCTCCTAACTCTCTGAGCACACACTGTGATTTAACACAATAAATGCAGCTATAAAACCCCCCTCTTTTAGTTTTCTGTCCCAGTATCTTTCCACTGTGACACCCAGGGACCAATTGAGAGTGAAATGTATTTACACTGCTCGGTGGTACTGTATGTGTGCATGCGTGTGTTTGTGCGTGCCTGTGTGTCTGTGTGTATGCTAAATAGAAAGCACACATTGCCTGGAGTGAGCAAATCACCAGGGTGGAAGCAGGACTAGGAGGATGAAGGCAAGCTGCGCTACAAAGCAGCTTAGCATGCTTAGCATGGGCTTGTTAGGACCGCCGTCGCTGCACGGGCTGCTGGGAGATGGAGTTGGGTTATTTGAACTGGTTGAGAGTGATGCTGAGTCTAGGGTATTGTGGGTATTCTGACGAAACACAGCGACATCGTGTAGTGGGTCTGGGAGCTGTCTGGTGGCTCTGCTTCACTGCTACACAGCCCCACACAGACATGATATCAGCTCCCTGAAGAGCAAAACACTCACTATGTGTGTCTGTACTGTGGGTCTTTAAACACACTGATTATTTCCATTTCCCAGTCTGTATCTGCTTAGCTGTGTCCATTAGGCTGCATCCACGTGACCGCCGCACTCAAGTCAATCGCTAATCAACTATCAGTCAAAATGTGAATATTGTTTTGGCCAAAACAGTACCAAAAAAGAAAATAGAATAAAACTAAAAATGAAAGGTGTGTCAGCAATGTTGTGATGAAGGATAAAATAGGGAGAAGGAAGCATGGAAAGGGGACGGTAAGGCAGGAATGGCTGGCATGGGTTAAGGATAGTTCCATCCAACATCCCTCAGATCCTAATCTCCAGTCACATTCCCCAGGAACACTGCACTATGACATAACTATCAGGCAGCTCCCCTGGTTCTGCCCTATCATGGCTAAGCACCTGTGGCAGGTTCTCACAACACCCTATCAGCCTGCTGACTTGAGAGGCCAGCCTAATCTCCTCTTTGTTTCCCTGCCAACCACCGCCCCCCCTCCCCTCCCACCCGCTCTCGCCCCCCAGAGCAGGCCACCGGGACGTTCTTTCACCCTGCCGCAAAGCATCACACGCTCCCACGATGAACATGCTGAACATACTGTAGGAGACGCCCACCAAACAGAGACAGCCGAAACATTCCTTGTTGCTTTTATTCTCCTCAGTCTCTCCAGCTACTTGATGTACTGAAGCGGGTCACACGAACACATAACATCCAATGCTCAGAGGATTCTTTTACGGTGTAAAGATACATTAGGATTACTAAGCTTAGCTGGTTATCTTCCAAGGTATTAAATGGCATGGACAACTGTTCTACAGTACCTAACTCTGTAACTAAGCTACAGAGAAATAGAAGTTAGAATAGTGGTGAAGGTCTGTGTATGAACAATGACTTAAAGCATTGTTTTACAATAAAAACGAAATTTATCAGTGACTACTTTATAGTGTCCTGGATAACCGTGAACTGGCAGAATGCTTGTCACCCTGAAAGCCATGAGTGCCAGTGTGTGAAACATTGCCAGCTACAGTAGTTAGCTCAGCTCTCTTTTTTACACGGCTATCAGAATGAAAACGTGCTGAAAGAAGTCCAATGCTCTTCCTTATCCATCTCTACCTAAGCTACTTACCATTCCCCTGTCCCCTTTCTCTTCCCAGTAGCCCATTTCCCATATTCCTCTTCATCCTCATCGTTCTACCCCTGTCCTCTATCCTTTTCTACCTCTCCCTCAGCATCCATCTCATCTTCGCTTTGTCATCTCTGTTTCTCTTTGTCCTTGCTTTTTAGTAGACTTATTTTGTCTGCATCTGACCATCACACCAGCAGTCTCCCTCTGTTCCACTTTGATCTGGACAAAGTTTGGGAAATTCTGCATCTTGAAAACGTCTTGCCCAACCTGCCTCACGCCCCCCCACCCCAACCCCCCCAAAGGCCTTATGCTTCATTAGCCAACCTTTAACAGGGCAGCAACAATTAGGCCTGCCATCTTCTTTCTCTCTCTCTCTCTCTCTCTCTCTCTCTCTCTCTCCTCTCTCTCTCTCTCTCTCTCTCTCTCTCTCTCTCTCTCTCTCTCTCTCTCTCTCTCTCTCTCTCTCTCTCTCTCTCTTTCTCTCTCTCTTTCTCTCTCTCTCTCTCTCTCTCTCTCTCTCTCTCTCTCTCTTTCTCTCTCTCTTTCTCTCTCTCTCTCTCTCTCTCTCTCTCTCTCTCCCTCTCTGTCTCTCCCTCTCTCTCTTCCCTCCACCATCCCAGCTCCACGCAGGCATCAACGCTAACTAATGATTGGCTAAAGTGAGCTGACAGCGTGCTCCAGACACGGCTGTAATTGAACACTAGCTCTAACAAGCCTTTGAACCAGTAGAAGAAGAAATATTTCATAAGCTTGATGCAATTTAGTGGGTGCAGATAATGAAAATAATGAATGCTCCCTTCACATTTTAACACGTAATTGACACCGTTTTTTGGAGGGTTCATTGCAAACAATAACAAGCGGAACGACAGACGCAGACAGCATATTACCATCGCAGGAGTTTGATCCGACGCTCCCCCTGCTTGTAGAGAAAGATTCTCTCAATTTTTCCTGCCATTTTGTATCTCTTTACATCCTGACTATTTTTCGGCTGTTTTAACGAGATTGATGTCTCACTCTGAGAAACACCCTGTTCTCCACTGAGCACGGTGGCCCTTGACAAGCAGCTTATTAATGCATGGACAATGAACAATACAAGCATCGCTTTCTCCCCTGTAAAACAGAAATGGATAGAATTAATCATGTTAGCTGTCTGCATTTGTAAGTGCTCTGTCTGCTACACCACCAAATACAAGGTCTGTTTTTATCTTTCCTGTCCAGAAAAAACTTGCATGGTATGTGCTTTTATTTGTATTTTGTTTTATTATTTTTTTTGTAACCTTCATTCCTAAGTAATTCAACTATTTAAAAAGTACACACTGTAGTAATCAGGACCTTCTCAAAGGCAAACATTTGCTCTGTGAATTACCCACACTATCATAATAAGCCACCCCTTTACAAATAATATTTCAATGTCATTTGCTGGTGAATTTCCTCTTTTCAGTATTTTGAAAAGTGGGAACAGAAAGGGAAAAGTTTTATGCCACCGCTGTGGTCAAAATAAGGCTCATAAGGCAGCAGAAAAAGTTGGACATCAAAGGACAGGATCCTATCAGAAGGTCCAGTAATCAGACAAATGTCACAGAGTCCACTAAATGAAAGGGTAAAATGATGAATTGGACCAAATTGCATTGAAAAAACAATCAAATATTAAAAAGAGGGTACATACATTTCTGGTGGACATCAAGGGGCCTGGAGCGTAATGGTCTGACTGAGATTCTCATCATTGAGCCCGTTTAGTGTAACAGTGATGAGAGCCATGTCACAGGCACCCTGCAACCTCATTACCCCTTGAGGGGGGGTGGGGGGGGGGCAATATTTAGGCAAATCAGGTCATTATGATGATATAGCTGGTGATAATAAGGTTCTTTTTGCTTGTTTGTTTTCTTATTTGGGCCATATTTACATGAGATTACATTGATGAACAAAAGAAGTCAAGCCCTGATGCTGATTGGGCTCCTGTCTTTGATTTGTGTTCAGCTGCTGTGCTCTGAACCCACCAGGGAGAGATGTGGTGTGCATTTTTTAATCTCCTTCTCTGTCTGTATTTTATATTATTACATTTTTCTTTGCATTTACAGGAATCTATGAAGCCAAAACCTGGCACAGTTAGACTTGTCTAAAGTAGGTTAGTGATCAAAAGTTGGTGGTTTTTGAAAAAGCTAAAAACTCTGAGGTTTTGAGCTTTAACCCGTATGTAATGTGCTCACTCAGGAATGTATCTCAACCACAGTTGACATCCGCATCTAGTCACACAGTCCCTCCAAACAGTTAGCCAGCCAGCCATTCAGTCAAAGCATCAGTCAGTCAGTAGGTCAGTTAGCCTGTCAGTTAACTTGTCAGTTACCCAGACAGTCATCATTGCTAATACAGCCAGCCAGCCGGTCAGTTAGTCAGTACTGTAAGTCAACCAGCCTCCTAAGCAGACAGACATGGGGGATCTATGAGGAAGTTAATTAAGAGCCTGTGTTGCTGACAGTAGACACAGGCAATCTGATCAAAGGGCAGTGCAGCGTTCACGCCAGGCACAGGGACGGACAGAAAACCACAGGCCACCTCTCACCTCACGTGCCACGGAGCAGCAGGTCAGGTGATTAACAGGAAGGGTCTCTGAGCTGTTTTTCTGTTTGCTGTTTACTGTCTCTGATCCCATCTTCACATCTTCTCCTCCTATTAACAGAGGGAAGAAGGCGGGAGTGGGAAAAAGAGAGAGAGAAAGAGAGATAGAGAGAGGGAGGGAGAGTGACATTGCTGCCCCCTACCTCACATATGGAAGAGGGAAGAGGGAAGAAAGATGGAATTAATTTGACAATGAATAAGCGACAGCCGTTACTGTCTTTTAATGCTGCACTCTCTCTCTCCCTTCTCCCCCTTCATCTCCCCCTTCTCTTTCTCTAATTGCGTGGTGGACAGTTCTGAGAACATTAGGGAATTGCACAGAGGAGCTGGCAGAGATGAACAGCCCCACAATGCTTTGTTGCTGGTTTATTTGCATGATAATTAGTTGGTGGCAGTGGATATTCTAATTTATTTATTACAAGCATAGGTAGAGCAAAGAGAGAAAGAGAGAGAGACTAGGTGGGGGTGGGGGGGGGACTAACCACATGCATTAATTACAATGATTAGAGGATCGGCTGAACTTTGCCTTGATGTGTTTATTGAATTAATAAGCAAATTGACAGATGACTGCGCTGTTCTTGTTGGAATTCACTTACCCATTCTCTCTCCTTTACCCCCTGTTAGGCAGACAGTATGGCATCTCAGTTCAGTAACGCAACAGTCTCAGTCTTCCATGCTTCTCACCTGGACTGAAGAGTCAAGTTTCAAGTGGGGGAAAGTGAAGCACAACACAACAACTAGAGTGGTGCAGAGAGAGGGCTAGTACCTGTTCCATCGCTCTGTGGGAGTGCCTGTCAAACTGATTGGGCAACAGTCTCTTTCTCTTCCCCTTCTCCTCATCCTCTTCCTCCTGTGGACTCACGAGCCAACATCTGCAGAACAGGGGGTGCTAGGGTGGTCCATAACAACAACTGCCCCCAACCCCGATGCCTCTCCTCTACCTACCTTGACAGCACATAGCAGTGAGAAAAAAGGGAGAAAGAGAGGAGAAAGAGAGTGAGGGGGGGACAGTTGGGAGGGGTGGTGGGGTGAGGGGATGGGGTGATAGAGAACAAGAGGGGGGAGAGAGAAAGGTGGTGGTTTTGCAAAATTAAAAAGCCCTCCTCATTGTGCGCCTCCGTGTCGACCGTATTCCCCCTGCACCCGGACAGGGAACAAAGGGAACAATCTATTTCTCTGATAGAAGCCAACAGTTGGTAAGAGGTTTGAGATGAGTGCTGAGGAGGCTATTTGCCTAGAGAGCGCCCGAGGATGAGGCTCACTGGCCGGGCTGCGGCCTCCGAGATGGGCCTGTCAGCTGGCAGCCGGAGATAATTGCTTCCCATGGCAGGACCCCACCGGCACGGCAAAGAGCCGTGCAGCCATGGGAAGGTAGCACGGGAATCCATTTTCACAACAGCCTAATCATAATTGTTTTGTAAGGATGCGAATACTTGTTGCCAATCTATGCGAGGGCCAACCTCTGATTGACACTCATTGACCGGAGATGGAGGGATGGAGTGAGGGGGGAAAGGAGGGATGGAGGCATGGAGAGAGGGGATTGGAAATGTGTGTGTTCCTACAGACTGGGCCTTGACTATCACAGTGTTTGTCACTCAAAGAGGCTGAGAAGAGGAGAGAGAGAAGAGAGACAGACAGACAGACACAGACAGTGAAAAAGCAAGGGAAGTACAGTATATTCCGGAAGAAAAAAGCCCTCTGCCTAACTGAGAACAGAGAGAGAAGGGAAGGAGGAGGAGAAAGAAACAGAGGAGTGGGGGATTGCAAATTAGGGCAGAACGAGCTATTCCTCCCACAATATTGCAAGAATTATGAGAATATCTCGTTTTTCATCTATCTTTATCAATACTATTTAATGTCTCAGGTGTGTTAACTCTCCCATTTAGAAACATCAATAGAGTAGTTTTCTAAGTGCTTCTCTAGGGAGACATGTATATTTTATCTAGCATAAGCTGCAAGGAAGTATTGATCAACCCAATAATTGATAATGCCACGTTCAAACAGGCTACAGTGTATGTTCACTGAGGAGAAGATGCTCGTCATTGATTCTGTTCAACATCCACTTTATAATTCAACATCCATCATTCCAGGACATCTCCATCAGTGGAACTGTGCCCTCACAGTTCAGTTCAACCTGCTCCAATCAAACGTGAGGCCTAGTAGCCCATGAGGCCCCTATCACTCACCTGTCCATAGGTAATCGCTGCAGGTGTCAAGCACGGAATTGGATTTAAGGCCGGACAAGTTGTGGAGACGGTCTGTCGGCTGTCAGCTGGTCTCAGATGTCACTTTTGTCCAGTGTTAACATGCTAACACGCTAACCAGCTAAAGCTCTTCCACAGGGGGGTCCGAGGCTCTGGGCTAATCTCCAGTGTCACTCCATTCCCTGCTGCTAGCTCACAATCCGCTCCAAAGTACAGTAGAGCGTGTGGGGTGGAAGCTGCGTGAGAGAACGGCATGTGTTTGGAGATGGGTTGGGGGGGGGGGTTAGAGAGATGTGTTTATGTACGTGTGTGTGTGTTTACGTGCGTGTGTGGGGGCATTCCTGCCACTGTCACAGTGAAATCGTATTATATGTAAGAGAGAGAGAGGGGGGGAGGGGGGGGGACTGGAGAGCAGGATGGAAAGAGAAAGAGTGAGTGGCAAAGAGATACATGCTGTATGTACTGTTTTACATGTACGTTCTGTTCAGTGGCCCGCTGGGTGAACGACTGGGGGATTGGAAGGGTGTTGCACAGGACAGATAACGCGTCCCTGAGAAGGTCGGTGGGGACAGATGCTTCCTGTGTGAAGGCGAACAGGAAGGAGATGTGAGAGGAGGAGTGACAAAGGGGGGTTTGGTTTCACAGCTCAGCTAACTGCTTTTCACAGGGCCATTCAAATCAGCTGGGGCCTCATGTATAAACGTTGCGTACGCACAAAAAGCTTGCATACGCTGGTTTTCACGCACACTTTGTGATGTATAAAGATTGACTTGACGTGAGAATGTGCGGGCCGTCACGGAAACTTTTGAGCAGACGAGAATGTGCGGACCGTCCGCAAAGTCTTGTCTGGCTCTGTAACGTGGCAAATTCTAACTGAAAAGTGCCGAAACTCACCAAACATTACAAAATAAAGTTTCCACTACTACGTTTATGACGTTGACTATTCAAAAAACATAAAAATAAAAGCTTGATCATCTTCTGTTTAATCCGCCACCACTTAATAACTTCTGTTAAACTTGAGGGTGTCAAACGAACGACAAAATCACTCAGGAAATGCATGTCAGGAGTCAGGTGGCTGAGCGGTTAGGGAATTGGGCTAGTAAACCGAAGGTTGCTGGTTCGATTCCTGACTGTGCAAAAATGAAGTTGTGTCCTTGGGCAAGGCACTTCACCCTACTTGCCTCGGGGAGAATGTCCCTGTACTTACTGTGAGTCGCTCTGGATAAGAGCGTCTGCTAAATGACTAAATGTGCAAGAAAGGGAGAAAGTGGAAAACTGTCACAATTTGCGCCCTTTCTTGTTTTTAACCTGTAGCACTTTGAGATTTAGCTAAATGTAAAGTGCATTACAAATAAAATCATTATTATTATTATAGGACCATAAATGATGTGGGTTCAGAGAACCGGACCATGGCAGAAATTAAGAAGAAATGGTCCGATGTAAAACTTTAAATGAAGAAACGAGTGGTGGGGCATCGTAACAGCATGGCAGCTATAGGGTTAGCGTGACATGTATTTCCTGAGTGATTTTGTCGTTTTTTTGACACGCTCAAGTTTAACAGAAGTTATTAAGTGGTGGCGGATTAAACAGACGGCTATATAGCATTTCCCGGTTTGGGTTTTGGCATTTTGATGTGATCATCCACATTAATGATCAAACTTTTATTTTTATGTTGTTTTGAATAGTCAACGTCATAAACGTAGTAGTGGAAACTTTATTTTGTAATGTTTGGTGAGTTTTGGCACTTTTCAGTTAGAATTCGCCACGTTACAGAGCCAGACAAGACTTTGCGGACGGTCCGCACATTCTCGTCTGCTCAAAAGTTTCTGTGACGGCCCGCACATATTCTCACGTCAAGTAAATCTTTATACATCACACCGTGTGCGTGAAAACCGGCGTACGCAAGCTTTTTGTGCGTACGCAACGTTTATACATGAGGCCCCTGGTGTCTCGCATCTATACCACAAAGGAAGCAGTTGAGCACAGAGGGCTGACAAGCATTCAACGTCCGTGTTCCATGACAAAATATTGAGACAAGGACCTACTTATGTCAATCGGCGGATAGTGGTTTTGATTGAGTTCATGTTGTGTACAATTTGGGTCGAGCACCCGATTTGAAACATATTGAAGATTGAAACATGAAAAGTCACAAATCTAAAAAAAACTAAAAACAAACATTCAAGACTGTAACCATGGTAACCTTAGTTGCCTAACGTTAGCTGCCATTTAGTTTAATTTCTTAAATCTTGTCTTAGTTTATGAATATGAAGTAAATTGTGTAATTATGACATTTTCTGCCAACTACATTGTTATTTATTCATTTAAGTTATGCACTGTTTTTACAGTTTCCAAATGTATATAGTTGGAATTTTAAGTACTTTCTTTTTTTGCAGTCAGTGTTTTCCATTAACTGGTGATGTCGTGAATGATCTCAGAACGTGTGTGAGATAGTCTGTGTGCATGGACATGTGGACATATACCCTTCTGTCTTTGTGATCCGAACCAACCTTCCTCCCGTTTACATTCACCGAAACCACTTGGGTGTGATCCTATCATTACCGCATAGCATGTGAGCACGGACACCCCACTGAGGGAGTGTGTGTGTTCTCTCTAATGTCTGTATTCTATGTGTCACACTGGCAAGTAACGCTAACATCCATGGAATGGCAAAGTAATTGCTGAGGTAACCGAGCTGTTTGGGGATTGGTCAGGGTCAAGGGTGATGGATATTTTTCCTGGGGAAAATGGCTGCCTTGGACATTTGCTTGCCTGCCTGCCTGCCTGCCTGCCTACCTACCTGGTTGGCTGGCTTCCTGCCTGCCTGCCTGCCTGCCTGCCTGCCTGCCTGCCTGCCTGCCTGGCCTTGAGGCATTCAAATTGACAGGTCTCATTATGTGCGAAGCCCCCAATATTCCCTGCGTATGGCCTGTCAGTCTTGCTCTGCCTGTCCATCTCTGCTCCCTCATCAGGCCTCACCTCTGCACACTCTTAACTCTCACACCGATGGCTGAACATGGTGCATGTGTGTTTGCGTGTGTGTGTATTAGACAGTCAAACCGGGCCTGTCTGCTGACAATCTGACAGGGGTCCCCTTGTAAACAAAGCACAACAACGAGTGCCATCTGATCTTACCCACAGCACAGTGCTGCAAATTAGAACAGTACTGGAGCACCCATCTCCCTCTATCAGACGCACACTTCAACACACACATAGACACACACACACATTGTTACCGTAGCGGAATCTTAAGTACCTTATGCAAACTGTGTGTTTGTTGGGGAGGCCCAGGCAGAGGCCTGACGAGTGTCTCATTATGGCAGCACAGCGTTGCACTCTGGGTAGCGCATAATCAAAGCCTGGGGGTACGTATTAATTATCCTTTAGAATAGTGATGAAATTTTAAAAAGGTTCTCCTTAAGGCTCACATCATGGGTAGATGAAACAAAGTGTGGCACAGCTTGCGCGCCGAGGCTCACATGTGTTTTTACATCTGTTCAGGATATTTCAATTTGATGCTCAACAAGCTGAAAGCCAGATTAAAGGATAATAATGTGTCATCCTCCACACAAACATCTCCAACCAGAGGGAGGCAAAGCACCTTGGCAGACAGACAGCGTAGAGGCAGGCAAGCAGGGAGACAGGGAGGCAGGAATACAGGGAGACAGGGAGAATGGGATACATGGTGGGATACAGGGCGGCAGGGAGACAGGGAGGGAGACAGGGAGATAAGCAGACTGGGAGACAGGGAGACAGGAAGACAGGAAGGAAGGGACACAGGAAGACAGAGAGACAGGGAGATAGGAAGACAGGGAAACAGGGAGGGAGACAGGGAGGGAGACAGGAAGACAGGGAGACAGGAAGACAGGAGGCTAGGGCGACAGGAAAACGGGGAGACAGGAAGACAGGGAAACAGGGAGACAGGAAGACAGGGAGACAGGAAAGCAGGGAGACAGGGAAACAGGGAGACAGGAAGACAGGGAAACTGGGAGACAGAAAGACAGGAAGACAGGAGGGGAGATGGGAGGGAGACAGGAATTCAGGGAGACAGGAAGACAGGGGTACAGGGAGACAAGGGTACAGGGAGACAGGGAAGGAGACAGGGAGGCAGACAAGGATAAAGACATGCAGGTAAGTACATACAAAGAGAACTCCTGGAGGGAAGAAGAAATCTAGCAATCATTATACAGACAGATGAGCAAGTAATGCAGGTGCCTATCTCCAGCCAAGATTACTGAGTTTATGCAGAGACAATGATAAAAATAGAAAGAAAGATAATGACAGAGAGGGAGACAGAGAGAAAGAAAGATAGAAAGAAAGAGGAATGGGTAGAAATGGATGGAGAGAATGGGAGATAGATGGGAGAGAGATGAGAGAGATAGTGTGTGAGAGAGAGAAAGAGACTGTGGGGGGTTTGAATTGAGTTGCTTGAAATAACTATTTTTTTCTTTCCAAACAATGTCTTTTGGAAATTTGTTTAAAGATAGTTTTATAATTTATAATTTATGGTGAAACGCTCGCTTATGAACAGGGTTTATAAATGTGAATTCTTAATATTAACGTGAGAGTACGTTCTCTGCACCAGTAGCTAAACCTATCTTCACCTTCTCCACTCTGATGCATATTGTTCAGGGCAACTCCCACCAGGATGAGATCTAAATTTCTGTATGTGTGAAGTCAAATCAGATCCACTGTGAGAGAGCCAACCTTCCGCCGGGAAGAATCAGCACCTGGCTGATCCTCTGTAATACGCCTGTCTGCCTGCATGACCAGAGAGGAGCCTGACTAAGGCTGGTACAGACCACCTGATGACAGCCAACCAATCACCACTCATAATACTGAGAGCCGCCCTGATGAAGCCGTACCCCCCTCCTACCGCCAGCTCCTCCACCCCCCCTCCCTCCACCCACCTCCTCCCCCTACTGCCTTCTCCCACTCACTCCCTGGAACAAGAGTTACTTCCCTTGCGCTTGGATCAACAGACATAGCCGGGAAAAAATAAGAGAGAGAGAAAAACATACAGTAGCTGTCAAGACTTCGACCTGTCTGAGTTTCTTACCTTTAAGAGTGCCTAACTGTATGTACACACATCGACACACACACACACACACATTTTCCATTTGTCAAGGCGGCTGGCATACCTGTCACCCTCTGAGAGAAAAAAGCTAACTTATTTATTTCAGAGTTCAGAGTAATTACAGACATTACCTCTGTGCTCGGCAGTGACACGGCATTCACATACGCAGGTGTCAGAGAGCGGGAGGGAAGACATGCCAGAAGGAAATGTTACTCTTTTACTTCTCTAATCTTTAATCAAATTAAATAGGTGAGCACTGTTTTTTTCTCTTTCTTTCCCTCTCCCACTCCCTCTCTCCCCCCCCCCTCTGCCTCCTTGCCTCCCTCCTCCTCTCTGCCTCTCCATCTGACTCTGGATAGAGAGAAAAGAAAGAGCTTTGCCTGAAACAGCCCAGGAAACATGAATGTGTCACGGAAAACCATTCCTGTCAGCCCTGTCCAGAGATTCATCTCCTTGGTATGACTGAACAAGTACATATGGGAACACAGACAGGAGGAAAATGGAAAACACCAAGGCCAAGAAACCAAGGGATGGTATCTGTTCCCATTTCCGGCTATTTGGCAAAGACGAGACAGGATAAATATGTACTGCATTTCTCCTGAACACAGCTTCTTCTGAGGAAACATGTTGATGCTCTTCTCTCCTTCTTGACTCTAAATAATTGAACAGAGGGAAAGGCCTCTGCAGGGTTACTATTGAGTTTCGACTGACTTTGACTCTGTTACTGCTGCTTGTCTACATACACACATGCACACACATGCACACACACACACACATGCTTGGTGACAAAGCGGCTGTCTCAACTGAACTGCTTTGAGCTGATGACAAAACGAGAGTGATATGAAGACGAGAGCAGGTACAACATGGTCAGACTCCGCTGGGGTTGCCTATAGTAACCCCCCCCCCCCACACACACACACACACACACACACTACCCCAACACCCCACCTCTCTCCGCCGCCCGGGGCTCTGACAGGAGAGAGATGACAAGTTACTGAACTACAGGAAGCTGAGGAAAACAACTTCTCTGTGCGTGAAACCCCGCCTGTGTTTTACATCCCCCCTCACAAGCACAGCTTCAGGGATAGTTTACGAGACAAAGACACTTTGACAATGTCAGCTTCTGTCACGCGCGATGTGGATGGTTGCTAGAGAATGGCCCGCTCAGCCTTCTATGTGCTCTACGTACGTTGTGTAAAGACTCTGTGAGGATGAGTTGTGTGACTGGATGTCTTGGGGCCTTTATGATAATGAGAGCCTGTAATAGCTTGTCCTCCCTCAACTAAAACATCCCAATAAATAAAACATAGTGACTCCTGAATTACAGTCACATGATATCGAGGGAAAGAGGAGAAAGGGAAGAAGACAGGAAGACAGGCAGGAAGGATGAAGGAAGAAAGGAAGAAAAGAAGGAAGGCTGGAAGGAAGGAAGTACGGAAGGAAGGAAGGAAGGAGGAACGGAAGAAAGGAAGGAAGGCTGGAAGGAAGGAAGGAATAAAGAAAGGAAGAAAGGAAGAAAGGAGGAAAGGAAGAAAAGAAGGAAGGAAGGAAGGAAGAAAGAAAGGAAGAAAGAAAGAAAAGAAGGAAGGTATGGGAGCAGTTCACTACCTCTGTGCACATACACAGCAGTACAGTACACACACACCCCCCACACCCCTTTAAACACACACTCATAGACCCTCTCATGCACACTCATAAACCCTTAAGAGAATTGTTAAGGATGTAAAGATGTAACCGTTGGTCTGTTGATTCTGGTAATTATCATTAATAAGCAGCTTTTGAAGAAACATGACTGTGAGCCACATTTAGAGAGCCTGCTTTATTAATCAGCCAGCTGTTTGTTGTAGCTTTTAGGGGAGGTACAGGAATAGAGGTACAGAAGGAAGGATACTGTAGCAGCTCATTCACAAGTGTAAGATGCAACGGTGTGTCTTACATGTTTTGTGATCACAGCACAGGTGTCAGAGTGATCCAGTTCTCTCATAAAAAGCCTAACACAGCAGTGCTATGAGCCACAAGATTAATTGAATAATAAAATAATACATTTTGGGAATAAGGAGAGGGACTTGTTCCCTTCTCTGTAATCACCATAACAACATCAGGTACATCAGCATACCAGACCCTCAGGTTGTAGTCTCCCTGTCTTTGTATTCTCCCGACAAGAGACAGAGGGAGAGACGGAGACAGGGAGGTACCCCCCGCACCCCCCCCCCCCCCCTCAGGTCAGCACTCAGGTGCAGCGGTCTGTATCCCTCCCCCCACCAGCCCAAGCCCCAGGCAGCTCCTCCGGTCTTCAAAGCTGCCCGCTCACTCCATGAAGAGGTTGAGCGAGGAGAGGAGAGAAGACAAGGTGCCAATTCCAAAGAAAAAACTAAGAGACGTTTATTTCCGGAGGCCAGGGGGAAAAAATGCATTTGATGCGGGGATGAACACAGTGGGCATCAGCTATTAACATAATGGAATGTCCACAATGTTCTTGTTAAAAACGTTTGACACACCTCCTGATCCCACAGTGGCCTGTTGTATCCTCACATCGGAAACCCTGGATGTAGGGGCTGAATCCCGAACCACGGTATTCCAGAATCCAGGAATCATGAATGTGAGGAGATGTACTCTCCAATCCAATCATTATGAAGCTATACTACACACTCTACAGGCTGCTCTATAAACACTTAGATACTCAATAATTCCACTCATCCATCACGATTTGTTAGGATAATACAAGCACTCACCATGACGTCTTAAAGGTAATTTGTATGTTTATTATGCACAACATGCATATAAATCTTTTAGATAAGCATCAATAATAGCCCACTCCCCTCTCTGGGCCAGGCTGCTGTGGAGGAGGAGGAAGAAGAGGAGGAGGAGGATAGCAGGCTCAAACCAGGCTCTCTAAGTTTGGTCATCAGAGCTATACTCACAGTCATACTGCCCTCCTGTGGTCAAAAGGAATATAACAACCATATTGACATTTACAGAGGAGGCAGTTGTCTTTTTATGGTATCCAGGAATGTTAAACCAAAAAGAGAGAGTAAACGTTTGGTCTTATATAATGCGTATTCATGTCACACAACCATGTTAAGACTAGCATTACGTTCATCCCAAAGACACAAACTGCAGTAGGCACCGTTGGCTGCCAGGCTAGGGTAGATTTGTAGTCCTGCGTCAGTTGGGCACAATCCTTGGTCAAAAACGCTGCACTCTTCATTTCTGTTCCCCTCCTCCTCCTTCTCTTTCTCTGCATTTTCTCCCTCTTCCTTCTCCTTCGCCTCTTCTTCCTCTTCTGTGTTTTGGATGCTAACGATCTCGACATCGACCATCTCACAGTCCACACCAGGCACAGAAAAACCACCTCGCCACTGTGGAGACATCATCATCACCACTACCATCATTATCACCATCACGATCATCGTCATCATCATCACCAACCCCGTTATCACCATTATCATTATCATCATCATTATCTTCCTTCTCCCCTTCATTATCATCACAATCATTATGAAACACATAGCGCGTTGATCTAACCATTACACACATTACACAGATCTAGACTGGACTGACCACTGTCCCATGCAAACACAGCCTAGCTGCAACGCAGCATTCATGTTGATGAGAGATTTACCTGTGAATGATTGATGGTGAGGCTGCCACATGCATGTTTAGGGCTAGGGATGTGAGGCAGGAAGATTACCCTGATCCTGGAGGACAGAAGACAGAGCCCATCACCATCTGCTCTTCTACCACTCAGCACCAGTTAGAGTGGATTAATGTAATAGCTACAAGAGTGCAGAGAATCTCTCTGCACAGTGTAATAGTGGTGACAGAACACACACTTGCCGTGTCTGAGAGAAGATGCAGACCAACAGAAAACAGAGAGACAGAGGGATAATGGTGCCAATGTAGGTGCTGGTGTTGATCGGTGACTTGGCCTCCACATCACAGGAAACTGCAGGAATAAACACACTTCTCTCAGCCACAACAATGTAATAAGAGGGAGGGAGAAACAGTAACAGAGAGAGAAAGAGAGAGAGAGACTTTTTACAAAGCTATTCATTAATCTTGTTGGTTATTTTGCAAAAATGCTCACTCATTCCTGCCAATAAAGAATACGTGAGTTGAATTGAACTGAATTGAGAGCTGATTGGTTCATAAACAATCATGATTGTTTGATTCGTTTTTGCTTTTCAATTAACTATTGACCCCTGACTTAACATGCCTTTATATTGTAAATTACTTATATACTTATTTTGGATTGCTAAACAGTGGTTTTGGTTTTCAATTAGCTCCAAATATGTCGTTTTTATGCTTGAAAAAGATTTGAAATGCCAAAAAAATGAAATTGAATTGAAAACCAGAGAGCCAGACAACAAAGATGAATTTGCAACATCAATACTATAAACTTAGAAATTTTGAACAGCTACACTGATAGTCTTGTGTGTGGGTTACTTATCTGACATCTAAAACTTGGGAACAAAAACAACAAAGGTTAGGGGCAGACAAACCTGCACTGTACTAAAAACTCAAATAATGAAAATAAATCTGAGCAGTTTGGCCTACTCTCTTCGCGTCCCAGCCCCTTCACTCTGATTGTTTCTCTGGTTGGAGCGAGTTTGCTACGAATATCTCAAGAACCTTTTTATAATCCAAAGCAGTGCGTACCGGGAACTCCTTTTTATAATCCAACGGAGTGCAGTACCATAAATGCTATCAACAAACGCATTTGCAAATGAAACTAAGGAAAATAGTGAAATTCTGTTTTGTTATTTAGAAGCAAATTCACTTTTACAACAGCTGCTTTCAAAGGGGCTGGCTAGTTAACAGAATGACAATATAAAGTGGATAAACTTTCAGTATAGATCAATGAATTTAGTTGCATAAATGAATGTCTTCTGTTATGGACTGAAGTTTAGATGTTTGTAGTGGTAAGACCATTTAACAGAGAACCAATACAGTACTTTTGATCAACATAACATAAGCAATCTATGATGTTGGAAACAGTAGACAAATGAAGGCTTCATAATCATTTGCATGAATGTAGGCTACCACAGGATTGGTAATTTGACTAGAACAGATGTAGAGGTTGAACAAGTACTTACAGAGATTACAGAGAATTTCAATTGTGATCTGAGAAAATAGGCACCAAAACCACTGAGAAGAAATGTCATCACCCGCTGCATCACGGCCACTGGCATCTATCTATAATTCCAGAAATTGGTGTGTGTCACCGACATCACCGCGGGCACTGTGCCCTATCTATAATTCCAGGAATCTGTGTGTGTGTGCCACCAATTTAATCACAGGCCCTGTACATTAGTAATAATTAATTGTCAAACACCAGTGATTTCTCAGAAGCACAAGGTCTAAAAGTAAAGTATTGTTCTTTGCAAAGAACATTGTGTGCAAAGAACATACTCTCTAAACATAAGAGAGACCGCCTTAGCTCTTAGAACAACTACAATCATTCTATCTGACCTGGGCCCTGAAGATTCTTTAAAAAATGGCTAAGTACATGAATCTGAAATGGTACCCCCTCATGGTACCCCCATAAATCACCATGCCAGGCAAATAGATTAACTTTTTTGGGAAGAACACACACACACACACACAACACTCAGTACAAAAATATGTTCATGAACGATCTCAAGTACAAATCTAGAAGAACGTCCTCTGCCATGAAACATAAATTTGATGTCAGTAAACCGATCAGTACTGTTTAGCCTGTGTTCTGCACCTCTCTTTCACCAACCGTGTCTGGAGGACGGGATCCCTCACTGAATTGCTCCTCCCAAGATTTCTTACATTTTTTCTCCTGTAGTGAGATTTTCTGGGAGTTTTTCCTTGTCTTCTTTAAGGGTTTAGGTTGGGTGAGGGGTAGTTCTATGGGCATTTCCTTTGTGTTCAACATTAATCACATAGATAAAGTAATATGGTGTAGAATATAGATTATTCTGCCCTAATTACCCCATGTTAATGTAATAATGATCACAGATTAGTATGTCCCAGTTTTAAATTACCTAGGTTATTTATTTGTTACTAATTCTGGTCATGACAATAAAGCAAGAGAAAGAGAGAGAGAGAGAGAGAGAGAGAGAGAGAGAGAGAGAGAGAGAGAGAGAGAGAGAGAGAGAGAGAGAGAGAGAGAGAGAGACTGAAGTCAGGAAGTATTACACCACCTGTGTGGGCCTCTGGTCCCCAGTAGACAGGCGGTGTCCATGCACTCCACTGGTGAGGGGCAGGACATATATTGATGTGCTTCATTCTAACCCTGAATGTGTAGCTCCTCCCCCAGGATGGAGACTCCAGTAGGAAGTCTCTGTCTTGCAGGGTCACCGTCTGGTAACAAAGCAGCAAGCACACACGTGAGAAGACACAAGAACACTCAAATGGTTCTCTCTCGGTCGGGCCCCCCATCTCTTCATATCTGCCATAGAAACAGGCAGTACATTCACAAGGATTTCACATCTGTCAAAAGCTGGAGGAGAAGCCAACCGTGTTCAAGGTGGGTCAAACCACCTCGATCCTGGACAATGGAATCAGAATAGATCTGACATTTTGACTTAAAAGTTTGATACCAACTCAGAAATGTTATGAATCTATTTGATCCATTTTATGAATTCCCTCAGTACACCACCACATCCCCATGTCCGTACCTGCCAGTCTGTGTGACAGCTTGTGTTGTGCTGGAGTTGGGTCTCATAGCAGCGTTCATCTTGGTCAGGTCTGGGGTACTGCCAGGACACTTGGAGACCCTTGCTGGAGCGGGAAACATTCAGCCTGATGTTGTCAGGGTTTATGGCTGAAGGGTAGACGTGAGAAAAATTACATACTTTGATGCATCATGAAAAACTCACAGCTGGCAGAACCATAGGGAAGAGAGGTTAGGATCCTGAACTACACTGTGGCCAGTGCCACCAGTAACCATCATGATATGACATGAATCCCTCTGGAGGAGAAACCTGATAGGAACAAGGAAAGGTAACCCTTACCTGGGCGCGTGGTATCACCAGTCTGAGGAAAGCTGCAGACCAGCAGGAGAGACAGGAGCACACTGGCACACATGATGGGTTAACACCCTCTACTACTTTACTCCTTTCTTTACTCTTTTCTTTCTGTCTGGCTTGCTTCTCTTTCTAGTGTTTCTTTGGTTCTTTCCTTTTTTCTTGAATCTGACTCTTTCTCTCTCTCTCTCTCTCTCTCTCTCTCTCTCTCTCTCTCTCTCTCTCTCTGTCTCTCTTTCTCCCTCTCTTTCTCTCCCTCTCTTTCTCTCTCTCTCTTTCTCTCTTACATACACACAAAAATAGACACAACCCCTTGAGCCTTTGCCCTCAGACACAGGCCTCTTTCTGTCGTTCTCAATAACATCAACCTTCTCATCCTCGATTTCTTAACCCCTGGTTCCACAATACAAAGAGACACAAACACTGCATGAGCTATTACAACTCACTACTACTACTTGAGTCACCTCAAAACCTTCTGGTAAATATGACAGCTCGACACCCAACCCACAGCCACTTCACTGCTATCCTGTCACCCTAGACCATCCCCCTGTCTCTCTGTCTCTCTCTCATTCTGTCTGTCTGTTTGTTGGTATGTCTGTCTTTCATTTGGTCTGTGTGTGTGTATGTATTAGATGATCATGTGGTTGGGTCAAACTTGACTGATAGGACCAGGTCTCTCACAGTACGTAAGTGAGAAATGTCCTCCAATTAACAAGCGCCGATGCTGGAGATTGCTGTCAGACTCAGACTGGTTAAGCTAACCCTGCTGTGTTTCTCCTTTATCACACACTGGTGTGTGAGAGAGGATGTTTGCAGGCTGATTCTGTGATTTATATCTAGACAAAGAGACTGACAAAGCTCTAGCCTTTACTGTGGTCTTGAAAAACAGAAGATATTGCTGATAAAGTGTCACATCATTTCAACTTATCATGCACAAAATAACTCTTTCTAGAAGTTAAGGTGGCTGACAGCATAAAGAGTCTGTTCTCTATCTTTGCCAGGACTATTTAGATGTACATGAGTTAAGAGGGAGAATGTTCTTTTGAAAAACATACATTGTGTCACAGCAGTGCCTACATTGAACATGCAACCATGGAACTACAAAGTCTTTCCATCAGCCTACACAAAAAAAAGGTCATTGTCAGTGTTAGATAAAACCACAATTGCCTTGGTGGGAGAGGCCCAGGTGGGTGACAGAAGGACAGATGGCTCTGAGCTGTAATAGGTCATAAAACCCATCCAATTGCTGCTATGTTGGTATGCAGATGATGGTGAAGGCTGTGTGAATATGTTCCACTGTAGCGGATGAGACAAAAACCACTATCTGATGTTACTGCAAGAACACCCACTCCCTGCACTCTCTGATACATACCTTTTTCAGACTATTGAAATGTTGTGTATCTTATCCGACTACTGACCATCCTTCACTTTCTGGACCACTGACTATCCCGTCTACTTGTGGACTGTTAATCATGGTCAAGTTCCTTTTTGACAGGGTAACTGTGGGGAACTGTGGTCGAGCTGTGCTAAAGACCTGCGACTGGAGTTCCATCAGTCTGGTTGACGGTACAGACTCCCCTGCTTTTCCTGGTCAACTGTCTCCCCAAATTCCCCCAATCATGTTCCACTGGTCCCCTGATCACCTGGCATTCCTGGTCTTCTGACTCCTCAGACACAACTGGTCCCCTAACTCCCCTGGTTTCCTGACACCGTCTGGGCTGGGGGTTCTGCAGCGAGCAGGAAGTTTGGAGGGCAGGTCAGTAGGAACCACAAGTAGGGAGGCAGAGGAAGAGTAGAAATAAAAAAACCAGAGAAGTCTTTGAATGGGGTGGAATTATTCCCATCCTCCACGGGTCCTGTGGGAGAGGCGGGGAGCCTGTGGAGAGAGAGCCAGGTAAGATGGGGCCTGTCAAAAACAAAGCTCCAAACTCACATGATATGTTTAGCTAAAAGGGGGAGTGAGAAACGAATCAAAGCTTGGCAGGATCAAAGACGAGCTACAATAAAGTCGAGGCGGTTGCCATGGGACCAGCAGGAGATGCATATCATTTATCAGTTGTTCGCGGGCTGTGTCTGATGTGCGGGGAATTGATTGCTATTGTTTGGAGGAGAGTCTTGTGGACCTGGAGGAGGAGGAGGGGGTCAGTGTCTCACAGCGGGCAGCCGATCTCCGCTCATTAGAGGGAAACAGCAGCGCCGAGTGATCCAGGCCAAAGGACTACTCGAGAGAACCCCCCCCTCCCTCCCCCCCATCTATCCCCCCTGCCCCCCCCCCCTCTACTCATGAGAACAACAACAACAAAACTGCTCTGTCACCTCAGTAAACATCTAATCAACAGAAAAGTGGAGAGGTTAAAGATGTACCTATGTACTTATGTTACTTAGGTCCCTGGATTGTTTGAAGTTTGAAGAAGAGACACTGAGAGTAGACAACTGTAATGGGTCCACATACACATGGCAGACAGGAAGGGAGAACTCGTTCTTTGCTCAACAGTATGGGATATGACTGATCATCAAGATACGGCAGACAAGGGCGTCACAACAGCTTCTTAGAGGCATCATAGTTTCTGAGATTGTGTTAACCACCAGATAACCACAGTTTCCTCTTACCTGCGAATTTACGCATCCGGAAAAGGCATTATTTAACATTAACTTACAGTTGGTAAATGCCTGTCTCGGGGTATATTGTTAATAAAAACACTGTTGAGGAAAAAAAAAAACATTAATGAATAGCCAAAATTACTTTATGTTGAGACATTAACATACAATTAATGTTATGTAAAGATTTAAATTTCAGTTGACAGCAATCAGTGTTCCAGACAATGAGCTGAGACTGGGACTCAACTGAAGGACCAATCTGAGGAGATAATAACACAGGTGCACTTCTGCACCCCAAAAACATATTTGTTTGATTGACATGACAGTGAGCATGTCACTATTGTTTGGTGGAGTGTGTGTGTGTCTTTCCACTGCTCTCTCACACTGCACCCGTGAGAGATCCCTAAAATAACAACAAAGGGCCTTGGTGGGTCTGATGAAAGGCCTGTCACCACGGAAACAGTCGGAGAGTCCCCTCCCCTTCTGCCGTGCCGCCTGACTGACACCAGAAACATCTTCAGGGAGCAGGAAACAGAGGAAATCTCTCATTATGACCACAAGCTGATTTTTCTATACATGACTGAACTCAAGTAAAGACGGGAACATGAGATTACTATTTCTTTTTTTTTTTCTTCTTATTTTTTTTACTCTTACACGTAGAAGTCACTAGCTCTGTCCTCTGGCAAATGTAATATCCAGATAATACATTTTAAAAAAATATTAAAAGATAGATAACATTCTCTACAGAGGTGCAAACTTGGTTTCTCTCTTGATTTCATCAAAGTTATTGTTGTGTTGTGTGAGGCTGATGTGTTGCCGGCTGCTGAGACTCCTACATCTGTCTGCCGCTTCTTTGCTGGACGGCCAGCCCAGTGGTCAGGTTAGGGCCTAACACATTCACCTGCCTGACTGCTGCCGCTCTCTTCTCACTCCATTCTCCTCCCTCCACCCCCTAACCATCTCCTCCTTTTGACTGGCCTGCAAGATAGCAACAGGACTACAAACAGTAGAGAAGACAGAGAGGCCTCCATTGTTATTTCAAAATGGTAGAAGCCCCGAGGATATGTTTTCTTCTGTCTTGAAACAAATCAATGAAACTCTATCCACTTTGAACAACTGCACATTTGCTCAATTCAAATCTAGGCTGAGGTGCGAGTGTTCATCTGACATATTCTCTTTGTGGGCTGGAGGACCAGGAGTTGGAGGTCTGATAAACAAAGAAAAAAAACTCTCCCTTTGAAATGAGAACTTATCTGAGAGCCCATATTTTGTCGAATTTTGATGGAGAACAAATGTACTGAAATGAAATCAATCTTCTGCATTCCTCAAAGTAAAGCACCACTGTATAATATTGTAGCAACACAAGATTATCATCTTGACAAACAAGGAAGGATAGATGGCTTTTGCGCCACACTTTTGAAATAATTTTACATTTTACTTTAGCAATAGTTTTTTATATCCAAAACTGGATGTTTCCTCGTTCATACTGCCCTCAAGTGGTTATAATATATACACTGTAATCACATTGAATAGATAAACTATCCTTAGATTACAGTTTTTCTCAATTGTTTACGCACAAATACTGGTACTTGAGACACAATGATCACAACATGTAACTCATGCACCAACCCCATGAACCAATTGTGCTAAACTACAAGCACAATTCCTGCTTTACACTCAAATTGCAGTTCTAACACACACTTTTTTCAAAACACTACACACAATTCTCTGCATTTGGCACAATTTTCATGAAGAAAATCTTTTCTCATCACATGGGCAAACACCTGTCACACAGTTTTACAATTAGCAATCAGAGCTTTAGAATAAAAGGGCAACAGGTGACCTTTTCTGTTTTTGAGCAATGGATGCCAACATTGGAAACAGAGGCAGAGGAGTGAGAGTAAGAGGAGGAGGACAGGGAGGACGAGGATGAGGAAGGCCAAGGACCATAATCTCTGATGAGATCCGAGCCGCTTTGGTTGACCATGAAGTCAACCATGGTCTAACAATGAGGGAGGCTGGGCAAAGAGTACAGCCAAATTTGAGCAGGTACACTGTAGCATCCATCATCGGGACTTTCCGAAATGAGAATAGGTAAGAAATCTACACTCACTACAAAAATGACTAAATGTAACTGTAATTGCAGTAGGCCTACTGCATATCAATACAGTACTCAATGAGTACAGTAGTACAGTATGCCTGTGGACTGTTCTGTAGGACTGTAAAAATAAAGTATGTTTCAAGTATTTTGAAAATGTATTCCTACTTTGTATTCCTACACAGTATTTACAGTATTTTACTATTTGTTTGGCAGAACTGAAAGATTACCAACACAAGGTGGTCGGGAACACCTTCTGTCTCTTGAACAGGAAACTGAAATCATGAACATGGTCCTAGAAAATAACGCCATAAAATTACGGCAAATACAAAGAAAAATAATAATAATGTAACTGTATACACTATACAGTAAATTATTCTGTTGTTTTGTATGTAAACCATTGTATGTGCAACTTTGTGTTGGTTGGGATGTACACTGTGTACATATATGTAAAATATATTTGTTACCGTGTATTTCTGTGTTCTGAGTATAAAAACAATATTCTCAAATATTTTACAACACACGTATGTATGTACTGTCTGTAGTAAATGTAACACTGAACAAAAAAAGGCCTAACTCACTATGATGAATGAAGAATAAGTGTTTTCCATTCATCATAGTGTTTTACATTGAGCACATCAGTGTTCAAATGGTTCTTATAAATGTCTATTCATATGATGGTCTGTGTTTGTCATTTGAAAACAAAATACAATTTTGAGATTAAATATTTTTTTTTGGAATGTTAAGTTTAATTTTGCAGGAGAAGTGAGGGGTTTTGCCCATTGTGTGTGTGTTTTTTTGATTTGTGTGTAGAGTTCTGAGAGTATGAGGTATGCATTCAAAAAATGTGTGTAACCAATCAAGAAAAACTGTAATACCCATTTCCATAGCAGTGATATTGTAAGTACCATAAGTATAACTTTGTATTTGATCATTTCCAATGAGCAACAGCTAGAATATTAAGTACGAATTTTATCTAGTCAAACAGCAAGTCATCCAGTGTGTTGGTTGAAATGTGGATAACTTCTGAATAAAATAAAACACTCATGACAGCTAATTTTGGGTAATAATTTGGGTTTACTCTCACATAGCTTGACAACGGTGTTCATAAACTCCTTCACCTTTTCCATCATATATCAGCATATGGAAGTTGTTTCAAATCTCTTGCTATCTAAAGTACGGGCGGCAAATTGTTTTAAATCAGTCATTTTAATATCAAAGCACTTAACACTAGTCTGCTGATTGCTTGCAGGTGGATATCTGTGCGGCTTGTCAAAGCTCCATCTGAAGAAAATGACTGTGAGCTTATCCAACATGTACAGTACAGAGAGCGCTCTGGAGGCAGTATCACATTACACAAGATTACTTTGGAGTTGCAGCAATTTTCCTAAATTACACTGGCCTTTGGTCTCAGGCTCAGTTGATTGACTGGAGTGGTTTTTATTACAAAGGCTGGCAGAGCCCTGTCTATTGGTGGTGTAAACAAACAGAGATGTTGGACGGGCTGAGGGCAGCAGAGAACAGTCCCAGGGTCTATGCATAAGGCCTATCAGTGATCGCTGATTGTACAGTATCAGTAATAATTGTTATTCACTGATGTAATTCTCTAGTCCAGACCATTCTCTTTCCAACATCATTAACGAGGCCTCTCTGAAACAGACTGTGACTACACGTGCGTATGACTATTCTCCCTTGTAGAGCACTGCATTGAGGGTGTTCCTATGATCGAATCTAACAAATGTTTGCCGTCTACAGTGAGTGGGGAGTGATTTGCTACTGTGTGTACTATTGATCAATGGTAATTTTAGATGAACCTTTTCTAGTCATTTCATGACCATGACACAACTTCATTACTCAATTCACTACAAAGAGATGAACTGTGCATGGAAGAAAAGCTCAGAACCGAAATGCCATTATGAGGTATTGAGTTTTATTGAAACAATACAGTCATTCAAACTACTCAGTCAGTGTGGGACCACAATAAATATAGTATGGCCTCTCAATGTGTACAGACTGTATACATACCAAAACAAAGCTCATGTGCTACTACACACAGTGCCATGTTTGACCTACCAGCCACCTTCCCTCTGCCTCTCCCATTACTGAGCCCTCGGTGTCGGCTGTCAGGATTACCTCCATGCCACACAGGCCCTGGTCTCCGCCTGACAGGAAAATAGTCACGAACAACATGACTACCCTTATTACCCTACTAGGAAAACACTTAAATGGGGATCCAAAAGAAGAAAAAAATTGGAATAAACTTTCAATGTCTCAAGGAATATGAGTGAAAGCGCAATTTATTCTGACAACAGATATTCTCAGATTCCCTTCAGCTGTTTGGTTTAGCTGATTTTTTTTCCTCATGAAATCATGTCTGTTAAGAATTAGGGAGTCTTGTCAAATACCTCGGACAAAGTGACACAACCATCTGCATTTAACACTTCTCTAATCTTGAATTTGACAACATAAAACACAATTCTTTGAACTCTCATTCATTGCCAGATAAGTGCTGTTGCTGAGCCTCAAAGGTTTATTCCTCTCTGTGCTGCTTCAAAGGCGTCTGGGGAGGGCTGAGTGAAGTGTGGTCTGGTGACGCCCCCTGGAGGCGTATTTCTGACACAACAGGGCATTACATAGATGACACTGAACCGCAGAGCAAATACTTGAGAACATTCAAGGAATATAATATTTCAATCAAGAAGGTGGGCCATGGCTAAGCAATACAATAACAAAAGAAGAAATACTTTGTTCACATTTTAACTGGGGAAGGCTTATCAGAGTCAGAGCAAAGGTAAAATATATAAAGATGAGCTACTCTGTATAACTATTCTGTGCAAACAAAGACAATCAATCGAAGGAAACAATCGAACACACACAGCAAAAATGAATATATATATATAAGCTATGTTTTAAATGAATAGTAAACTGGTGAACCATGAGAGGGATGTTGTGCTCTCTATGTACTACCTACATAATAACCTCCAATATACTGCTCGGTAACCCAGGGTTCAGGGTCAGGGTTAAAACTGAAGTTACATTTAGTAATTTAGCAGAAGTTATTTATTTTTATAAGGTGGAAGAGCTACTCTAAGAAATGGCCTGGTCCTGTTGGTTGGGCAGGGAGAGGTGGAAGTGAAGTAGAATTTAAACATATTTCTTGAACTCGTCATAGAGCACCAGCACAAATGCTCCGCCCATGCCTCGCAACACGTTGGACAGGGCACCCTTGAAGAAAGCCTTGCCACCCTCGTCACGGGCGATCTTCTTCCAGCAATCCAGGGTGCCAGTGTACATAATATCCGCTGCAAAGCGAAACACACACATTTCAGACACTAGACATGTGTATGTTATTTCATTCAAGGTGAATCCCTAGGGACTAGAGTGTGGGTTACAATACTAACTAATATTTTAGCCCAGGGCCAGTTTTAGGTCATGCTACCTCAGGCAGTGCCCATGCTTAATTCCATACAGTCCATGACACCACTGTTGTCTAAGTCATATAAAGTTGCAGTAAACTAGTTTGACATGTATCCCACCCTAAGCTAGGAACTGTTGCTGTCTCTATTACAGTCCTAGGATGAATATATGATGATTTGATTAACCATGAGCCTTTGCATTGTTTGCAGGTTAACCAACCCAAAGTGTATGTACATACATGTGGGTTATCATTATCTACACTTTAAATTGATTAGAAAGGTTTGTGATAACTTGTTTTTTTAATCATTTGCATATTTTGGGCTTTTTAGGGAAAATTATACACCTTTACCTTTTGCATACCACAAAGGGTTCTATTTCTGTAAGTATTTGTAAATACCATGACATCAGAAACTTCCTCTCTGAGATGATTGTTATATCTGCGCCATGACATATTCTACCAACAAAGTGGGACTCCTCACCTCCTTTGCGTCCTGACTGCATCATCATACGCCTCCTCACTGTGTCAAACGGATAGGACACCACACCTGCCACCGCTGTAACCGACTGGGCGATCATCCAGCTCACTAATATGTGGGTGTTCTTGGGATCAGGAAGCATACCTTCACACCAGCCAATCAAAAACAGGTTATAGCAACATGCCGGTCAGTCACATGAGATGCACATTTACTTTCTATGTATCGCACAGCAGTAGTCCACTTTATAGAAGGAAAGAATAAACATATCAAACTGTTTGACATCTGCAAATACAGTTTTAGCTTTAACCTTAGGCTGTGTCATAGGTCTACCTTTCGCGGTGTCATATACGCCAAAGTAGGCTGCCCTGTAGATGATGATGCCCTGCACAGACACTCCAAAGCCCTGGTAAAGCCCCTTAATGCCATCAGACTTGGAGATCCTTTTCAGGCAGTCTGCAAGCCCATTGAACTCGCGGGTGGCGCCAGCCTTGCCTACATCAGCTGCCAACCGGGTACGGGCAAAATCCAATGGGTAGACGAAGCAGAGGGAGGTGGCACCAGCGGCACCCCCAGATGCCAGGTTACCGGCGAAATAGCGCCAGAACTGAGTGTGCTTGTCAACTCCGCCCAGAAATACCTGCTTGTACTTGTCCTTGAACGCAAAGTTGAGGGCCTGGGTAGGGAAGTAGCGGATTACGTTGGCCATGTTGCCTCTCCAGAAGGACGCAAAGCCTTGCTCCTTGGGAATGCGGACGAGGCAGTCTGCAATGCCCTTGTACTGCATATCAGCAGTGATCTGTTTGCTGGCATGTTGGACCTGGCCAGGGGGGAAGGGAGAACCAGAAGGTCAAGTTTCAGATAGCAGCTTTGTCAACCATAGTTGATCAGAAAATGGAGAGCAAAGCTGAAATGTACAGAACATTTCTTTTTCTTTTTCCAATAAATTATTCAGCAGTCTGATGAATAGTGTGCAATTGGCATATGTCTAGTGTAAACTACATAATTCGTGCGTTCCCCTTGTTACGACCTGAGATTAACTGCAGAGGTGACTGCAGCATGTCGATGTGCGATACAGAGGCTCTGGCTGCCTGGGTAGCACTGGGCTATAAATGGCTAGCCACAAATAGGACGATTTACTGACTGAGGTGAGCAAAAAAGTGTACCACGAGGTACAACCCCTTTTACAAATGAGTTGATACAACCAGCACTAGGTACTGTACAAGTAATACAACAGATACAATGGAACCTGCAGTGGCACAAATCATCACTGCTGGTACACCGATGTAGATGGATGGAAAGGCGGCCTTGAGTTCAGTGATAAGCAGTTGTTAAATATTGCTCCAGCAGGTCAGACTAAAGCTAGCGCAATAAACAGAATTACACGACGTTTTAATGGTTGCCAGGGATCATATTAAGCAATAATGTAACATGACGTAGGAACAAATACTAACGTTTAATGACAAGACATAGCTATTGTTTGACTGATGTCACTGCTCAAGAGGCCGCCCTGTCCTTTACCTGCAGGAGCAGTTTCACTCGCTCTATTGGTGCCACTGCCGTTTTGGAGATGGCAGCAGCTACTCCTCCGGCCAAAAAGTCCTTTGCAAAAGAAACGGCTGCGTCTGCCATGGTAAATTTTTCCTTGGTGTCAATTCAGGGGATGGGGGACAAAAACGAAGCTGCGAGAAGTGATGCGCGCTTGCAGGGGTTTAGCTCTGGGTACCGAAAGATCAGCATCCGCAACTGTACAAAATGGGAGGATGCACAAGATATCGCGAGAGGATATAGTGTGCAGGGCAATACAATAAACACATTTCAATACAATTTCTATTTTGAATGAAAATCTTTTTTAAACGTTGATTGAAACATGTTTTTTTACAGTGTCACAGAAACACATTTTGTAGGTAACCAGATCAATCATCCCACTGTAACTGCAAGGTTACTTTTTAAGTGCAACAATGACATCTAAAAAGCTCCTGGTGTGAGTCACTCGCACAGCACCAAAGCCATTTGCGCTCAACAGATCTGAGTAATGTTGTTGGGTCCTCTCTCTCCCCTCCGTCTGCACGAGCATGTTGAGGGACTGGAGGCAGGAATAGGGAGTCTGTCCGTCCAACATGGTCTCAGCAACAAGCACTGCACATCCTGTGATACGAAACAAGAAGGCCTTCTTTAAAATATCACAAGGAGGATATGTTGCACTGTTTAAAGTCAGAACAAACGCTGCTTTTTCAAAGAAGGTAAGAACAATAAGAATGGACACACAACCTTCTTAACATAAGAGAGAAAAAGCACAGGCCAGATAACACATTTGAAATAGAAATGTTTATTTCTGTATTTGAAGAAAAGCAGGATTCTTCATTACCACTAATAGTTCACTGTATTGTAGTGTAATTGTATTGTCAAATAGCAAGGGATGTAGTATCCAAGTGGTTCCCATGCTTAATTGTGGCTGGCATGACTGTCTATTGCATATCTTTCACCATGTTTATGACACAATCATTGGGACTTTCAAAAATAAAACGGACGTTCATTTACAAGAGCCAAACAATAGAAGCTTAGACATTTCTGTAAAGATAATAGTCTTCCTGAAGTGTCAGTTTCATAGCCCATCTCTTTACTGACCCACCTTACTGTATAGTACATTAACTCTGGGTATTAAAACAGGTTAAACGTTTTGTTTTGGAGGCAGTGGTGGTGGTGGTGGGGGGGCGGAGGTCAGTCTTTGAGGCAGAGCATGGCATCCAGGAGGCTGTGTGTGTACTGGACATGCATGGTGGTGAAGCCGTGTGTTTTCAGGAGGAGGGTGTACTCAGTGGCGCTGCGCTGGCGTCCCTCACTCATGCTGAGGGCCTGAAGGAGCCCCCGGCTGGGCCCCTGGCGATCCTCACTCAGGAAGATTTCACTCAGGAGCACTCCACTGCCTGAGACATTCATGGTGGGGGTGGGGGTTTACAGTACGCACAGATGAATGATAGGATACAGCGCTAACCAGCTTATTCAATTCTGCTTCAGCACACTGGTCATGATTAGACAGGAATGTAGTATTGCTAGGAGCAGAAAAACTCTGGTGATTCAGGTCGTCCAACATGAAGTGATGTTGTCCTACTGTTTCCTTCTCAATATGTCTGTTTCAGATTTAAAGCTGCCATTTTAACAATGATTATTTACTTCCCACACAATTACCAATCCTTAATAAATTAGGTTGGATTGGAATGTAGGAAGTATATTTCTTTAATTCAGAGTAGCAACTCATTTCAATCTCACCTGGGACACAGGCATCTGAGATTTTACTCAGAAGGGCATGTACTTTTTCGTCTGTCCAGTCATGGAGGATCCTCCCAAGGATGTACAGGTCTGCTTTAGGGAGAGCGTCCTTGAAGAAATCTCCTGTCAGACACAGCAAAAAATACTGCATTTTAAAAGACTGAATTAATTAAGGAAACAATTCAAAGTCATGTTTTAATTTTCCCACACGGCAACAGCTTCAGAATTAGGAGGTGGTCAACCATCCTTACTCCTCAAACTGACCAGTGACAAATGAGACCCTGCTGTCTGTGTCCACGGGCCGGAAGTGGCCACTCATCTCTATGACTGCAGGAAGGTCAAACACAGTCACAGTCATACCAGGGTTGGCCTTGGTAAACTCATAGGCCATGGCACCAGTGCACCCTAGGAAAACAAAACATACCAGTAAAGATTTTTGAATGGTTTACAGGTTACCATACAATGTCCTCGTTAGAAGTTCAGTCTCAGGCACTGTAGTTACCTCCCAGGTCACAGGCCGTTTTAAAACCGGACAGGTCGAAGGCTGTTGCCACGACACCCGCGGTAACCTTGGCGATACTGTGCATGGCATTCATGAAGCGCAGCTTGACTTCGTGCCTGCTGTAGTATGCATCCTTTAAAGACACGACATAATGGAGGAAACCCTGACACACAGAGGTGGTAAGACAAATAATAACACAAATCGAAACATCTATGGCTTTTACTTGTGGTGCAGATTAGATATTGTGATCATTAAGGACACACCTGAAACAGGTTGTCGGACTTCTTTCCGAAGGCCCTCTCGTGCTGGTTGGTCCCCTCCCTCACGGCACCCTCCAGGTGTGTAAAGAGGGGCCAGACCAGCTCGTTACAGTGCTGAATGTAGCCCTGCAGTGAGTGAGGGGCGTGGGACAGCAGGAATCTTCTGGCCATGTCTTTGTTCTCATATACAGGCTTCTGGTACACTGCCGGACAGAGGGGATACAAGAGGGTTTGAAACTCACCACCTCTGCCAGCACACCCTGTGGTTTTCTAAACCCTGCAAGACCTGTAAAAGCTTGGTTCGAAAACACTATAGTCGACACAAGAGATTTGTTGTAGAACCTCTGCCTCCTGAATTTTATCGTGACATCTGAAAACCCCAGATGAGAACAACTTTTATCGTCTCAAACCAACAAACGGCATAGCAGACGTACAGTAGTGGTGACATCCATAGGTTCCATTTCCTGTATCTACAAGTGGGCTGATTTATGTGAGTGCCACACTTACATCTCTCATGGCTGTCCAGCAGTCCCAGGGAGACGCAGGCCTCCAGCAGTCGTTCAGTCCCCTTCACCGAGGCCTGGATCTCCTGGGCCACCTCCGCTGCCTCCTGCCCTGGCCGGGCCTCTAGCACGTCAAACACACGCAACTTGGAGGCTGTGAACAGGGCCTGGGACGCAGCACAAGGGGAGGGAGCTCAGAGTGAGGAAGCATTACATTTACATTTAGCAGACGCTCTTATCCAGAGCGACTTACAAGCATACCATGGACATTCCTGTGTTCCTTATTGTAGTGTTTGAAATGAGTCATTATGGCAATATAATGTTTTCTCATACAGGTGAAGACCATGAAATGTCCTTAAAGCAACCACACCAGAACCCTACAATTACTTATATGGGGGAGTCAGGTGGCTGAGCGGTTAGGCGGGCTAGTAATCTGAAGGTTGCCAGTTCGATTCCCGTCCATGTCAAATTACATTGTGTCCTTGGGCAAGGCACTTCACCCTACTTGTCTCGGGGGAATGTCCCTGTCGCTCTGGATAAGAGCGTCTGCTAAATGACTAAATGTAAATGTAATATGGAGTGGCACAATGCATATCAAAGCACACCTTAGAAGCTTTAAAGCCATCCATTAGCTCAATCATCTTCTGGAGATGGGGGTCCTCCAGGCTAGCCTCTCCCTCCTCCTGCTCGACTTGGTTCAGGCTGTTCACAGGCCCCCTGTTGGCCACCACAGTGTCTGCACCATCACCGTCATGGAGATCGGCCTCTCCATTTTCTGAACACTTGGAAAGGCTGTTGATCTGAGTCCAGGACACATCGCCCACAGAGTTCACCCCATCTTCTTTCTTTACCTTGAGGAACACAGAGAAAAACATTCCTGAGGTAGTCCCTGTCGAGAATTATCTAAAATAGATATGCTCAACTAAAAGCAACAGCATGATTTTGTTTTTGTTTATAAAACAAAAATAATAAAGTAGAAATATAAATAATTTGTTTCGTTTTTTTACCTTGTGAGCTGGACTGGCTGTGGGACTGTTGTGGGCTAAACCGGATGGGGGACTGTGGTTGACTAGATTGGCTGGGGGACTGTGTGATTGGCTATCCTGAGGGCAGTGGTGAGCCTGATTGGCTGGGGGGCTGGAGAGGGAAGGGCTTTCTGGTGGGCTAGGGTTAGCTGTAGAGCTTGTGAAGGCGGGGCTGGCTGGTGGACTGTGGTTGGTGAGGTTGGCAGGTGGAGGGTTGGCAAGGGTTGGCGTGGTCTGGGTGCTGCTGTGGGTGGTGGGGGGGCCGTTGAGATCCAGGCTGGAGGGGGGCCGGTTGTAGAGGAGGTCCAGCTGCTTACAGAAGTGGTTGAGGGGGAAGCCAACCACATTGAGGAAGTCTCCGTGGACATACTCCACCAGCATCCCACCCAGCGCCTGTATACCATAACCTCCAGCCTTGTCCCTGACACACACACACACACACACACAATTAATAACAATTTGTTGACACACACACACACACACAATAAATAACAATATGTTGCACCCAGTTTGAACACTGTATTTTTTTCTTCAATGTTTCAAGATCATATTGCGTAAGCAGTCTGACGTGTTTCTTCTGACTCGGCTCAGTCACAGAAAGGATTGCCATGTTTGTGAATCAAAACTTGGCCATCTCACGTTATCCACATAACAAAAATTCTGCACAGTGGACTTTACCCCAGACGTAGCGCTGTTGCTAAGCTGTGTTGTAGGTTATTACAATAAAACGTGTACATATATTTTAATAGCAAGGTAGAAGGCTGTCTGAACGAGAATCGCACTATACAAACAACAAAAGATCAAAGTACAGATGGTAATGGGTTCAAAAAGTTTCACTTTATTGAATTGACCTGAATTGCTCTTGTGAAAAGTGAGATTGCAAAAAAAAAAGGAAAAATCAATAAAACATTTGCCAATGGCACACAGCTGTAGCATGGTGGAATTCAAAGGAAGTGTTGAAACTCACATGGGCTCTCCACTGTTGATGTACTCCCACAGCATATCCTCAGACAGATCTGCAAACTTCACCTTTGTCTCTTCGTAGAAGTCTATGAGCTGGTAGTCAATCTCTTCATCTGATGAGAGAGAAAAAGACTGAACCGATCGAAACCACTCATAGCATTACAATAAGAAACAACATTTGCAAGCCATGATTACCTAAAAGAGTATAACATGTACTGTACCTTCTTTCTCATGGCAGAGGACAATTGCTACTCCAGTGAACACACTGTGTTCTTTCCCACTGAGCCTGGAAATAATGCCAACATAGAGACACATGACCGGATGGATATTGTTATCTTTATAATTATTATTGTGGGCCCTAAATGTCATACACACATACCTTGAGAGCATCCTGTAAGCATCTTGCTTGTCCACTGGTTTCTCAAGAATCAGCCCATCCACTGTCTGAATAAAAAAGGGCATCACACAACAGTGAATAAATATAAACCACAGTCAAATATATTAAAACAGAACCAGTATCAACTCACCACTATGGTGTCTGCTCCGATCACAATATCAGGTGTCTTCAAGTGTTTCTAATGTAGACAGAGAAACACAGTGGAGGCCCTTAAGTGTCAGCTTGAGATGATGAGGAATCAGTAACTCAGAAGCTTTACTCACAAAGGGCATCCTCTTGGCAACCTCCAGGGCCTTCTGCTTAGCTGTCTCGACAGCATACTCATGTGGAGCGCTGAACAGCCTCTTGTCCAGAGTCTCCTTGAACCAGGATGGTACAACCTCAAACCGCAAACCCTGGGGAATGAAATCCTTACGTCATCATTGTTGTCCTAATCAGACACTTCTTGATTTTATACATGACATCAGGCCACTTTACTTAGGGTTGCCTATGTATACATTTTTGCACATAAAAATTAAACGAATGCTCCACAATCGACATTCATTTATCCAGGATTTCTGTACTTTTTTGTGTGTTTTTGTAGCTGTGTAGATTTTGGGTTGGGGGCCTCAAATTATCTTTTTTTGTTATATATATGTACACTGGCATGGATGTTCATTGCTGCTGTAATGGTGCAATTTTCCCTCTGGAAATCAATAGTTCTACATTCTAAATATTAACAAAATCAATCTAAGGTTCATGAGTCATAACTGGATTTTATCTGTGAAAGCTTGTCTGTGTGTACCTCCCTGTGTTGCATATCCCTTTACAGTTCCTGTGTTGCTATTATCACAAAGTAGGCTGAAATGATGGACAGTCATCAATGTGCATGTGAAGAACAAATTCTGTGTTCGAAAGAAGAAGCCAGAAGCCCTCACCACGTTGGTGAGAATCTCCAGTCTCCTGGGAGAGGCACTGGCCAGGACCACCAACTTCCCACTCAGCTTGGAGATCACTGGATTCAAAACCATGGTGACCTACAACACGCCCACAGTCCAGCCTGAGGTTGAACACACAGCTAAACATTAACATGACAGGTCGGAGTCAGACAATCCGGTGATCAGATGACAATGGCTGTTTGAATATGCATACCCTTTCAGAGAGAGACAGAGACACATTTCACCATATGCAGGAAGGAGTGCATGTGATAGAATGCATGCAGGGAGACAAAGGAACACAGTATGAAGTGTGGGTGGGTGCTCTCCCACTCACTGTAATGACATGTGGTAGCTGGTGCCTCTAGGCACGCATAACGCTTAGTTCCCATGAACTGTATTTCTGTTATCATCACGTTGTGTTGAAATGTGTTTAAGCCGTCTTTGCACACTAATTCAAGACAACATGGGTTTTCATGACTTAGAAAGTGACCTATGCCACTTCTCGATTACATGCACCCAAGTTGTGGTAGGAGAAATGGTTGCATGATTGGTCTAGCTACTGTGCAGTCTGTGTGAAACATGTCGAGTTGTTATACACAAGGGCTCTCAAGTCTCAAGCAATATCCGTGAGACTCATGCATTTCTGCCATTTCTCACGCTGAGAAATAAGGGATCTTGTCCCGCTATTTACAATTAATGGACGAGAGACGCAGGCATACTGAGATGATAGTTTTCTCGAATTATACAGAGTAAATAGTAATAGTTGTCTCGAGTTATACAGAGTAAATAGACATAGTTGTCTCGAGTTATACAAAGTAAAAAGACAATCAGAAACATCACCAGCACGACCCAAACGTTGACAGGTATAGGAATTTCACGCCATACTTTTTATAAAACTTGAGAGCCCTGTGTTACCAAAAGCTAACATATAAACATACAAAGCACATAACCTTTGGCAACACTGTTTTGATCCAGCCTATTCCTCAGTCTGTGAGAAAAAAGACAATATAAAGTAGACGTTTACCTGCTGAAGGCTCTCTGCACCATGTACACCTCACTGAACTTCACTCAGTGAGTCTACTACGAACACACCGTGATTGAGCATGCGCAATGACGTCACTATACAGGAAGAGAATAAACCAATGGCGAACTCTGGATTTTAATGTTTTATTAAATTCTAACGTTAGAATGGACGAAAATGGTTACAGAGGAATATAGATTGGACTGTGATATTTATCCTCTTTCTGTTGATGGGCCCTTCTTCAAATATGATGTCTTGATAATTGTAATCTTAAAGGGACAGTTTACCCCCAAATCAAACAGGCCTAGTGCTAATTTGATGTTGCATTGATTCTGGTGTGAGATGCCGAGTTTTAGAGATGTCGGCAGTAGAGATGTCGGCGTTATATATTTATATATCCTGTAAGAAAAAATATATGTATATATATTTTCTTAAGCTACTCCTTGTGAGAATGGGACAAGTATTTTCTCTACAGTAAAGTGCTCTCTCTACAAGATGTTCTTCACGGCAAGGCCGTAATTTCGGACAGCGTGCGTGGTTGCCTGTCGTAGCGTAGCACATTTATATTTTTATATAAATATATTGGGGGGAACATTTTGACCAGATTTGAATATTGGGTGGGATATATATTATGATTACGGCCTTGCTTCACGGGCAGCTGTTCCCATCGACTTTTGCCATTTTCAGTCATACCAAATTCAAGCAAAGAAGATGAAACAGCCTTCAAATGTTCCCATTCTCTGTTCCGATAGTTTAACGTGCATTTTATTGACAAACTACATAATACAACCATACACCTTTACGAATTAGGCCTATACAAAATTCTGTTTTATAAAATATCAATGAACAATAAAATATCATCAGATCATGGCACTTATTAATATATTAATAAATATTTGATAATTTAACAATGTTTCTTTCTCAAAACACTAATGAATTATGTTGCCAATATACAGTACTAAATACAAATGAATAAAATGATCACAAAAACTCCAACCTC
This sequence comes from Osmerus mordax, assembly GCF_038355195.1. Taxonomy (NCBI): domain Eukaryota; kingdom Metazoa; phylum Chordata; class Actinopteri; order Osmeriformes; family Osmeridae; genus Osmerus; species Osmerus mordax. The sequence continues at coordinate 7,227,532 of NC_090051.1, read as the reverse complement.
AAGGGATGTTGTGTAACTGGTGTCAGTCCCTCACTTGCCACTCCAGGGCTCAAATTAGGGTCCCCCTGATTCACGCAATGACCACCTTTCATAAACATAATTTAGCCAGCCACACCACTGAATAGCTAGCAATTTGGTGGGGCAGGTGGGCGGTATTGAGGGATGAGTTTAACCTATTCAAGAGTTGCAATATTTTACATCTCTCGCTCTCACTGTCACTCTTCACATCTACTGGTTTAGGTTTTTACGTTGAACGTAACAAACTCTGCTGTTCTCTCCTTCCTGTCCCCCAGAAGGGTACTGCGTTGACAACATGCTCTCCCTGTAGGGCTCTGACCGCCCGGTCTCCCCGCTGCTCAGACTCCTCAACCTCAATATGCGTCTCAACTTCTGACGGAACTCCTTAGATGCAAAGTAGTAGATGAAGGGATCCACACAGCTGTTGAGACAGCTGAGAGACAGAGAAAGTTTGTAGGCCATGTAGAAGGAACTATCAAAGAAGAGCCTGGCAACTGTGTGGGCTAGTAGAAGAATGTTGTTAGGGGCGAAAAAGATGGTGAAGACCAGGAGGACAGTGACGGCAAGACGTTTAGCTTTTCCCTTTTGCGCCGTTTTGGAGTCCCGGTCCAGTTTCCCAATCACGCTAATGTAGCAGAAAGATGTGACGATGAATGGGATGAGGAACAGGATAACCACAATGCAGAAGAGGAAAGCTGCCCAGGCCTTAATGGATGGAAGCATGTCCTTCTTCAGCACATCAAAGCAGGTGGTGATATCCAGTTCTGGAACGTAGAATGTCAGGTCCGTTTTCATCAGTGGGAACAGAACTGACAGAACCACGCCCCACATGAAGATGCAGCCTATCACAGCCACTGATTTCCTCTTTCGGATCTGGCGGAAAAGCATGGGCCGAACGATGCCAAGATAGCGGTCCACACTAATGGCCGTCATCGTCAGGATGGAACAGTACATGTTGGCAAAGAAGCCCAGCGTCAGGAACCTGGAAGAACAGATGATGAGATACATATGTACACAGTTAGACACACGTACATGCCCTTTGAGACACAGGTTTGGATTCTGGCCTTGGACAGGCTGTATTGTAGATCCACTGTACACTACCTGCACAGGCCAGGGCTCAGAGTCCAGTTATAATGATTAAGCTGATAGAAGATCTGGAAGGGCAGGGCAGTCCCCAATGACAGGTCTGTCAGGGTCAGGTTGATCATGAAGATGATGGACGGAGTCTTGGGAGAGGTGCGGAAAAGGAGGAGCCACATGGATAGGCCATTTCCTGTCACGTTGACTACAGTGACAAGTATGTAGATGATGGAGATTGCGGCACCGGCCAGATGGTTCTGGAACAGGGACAGTGTGGCGTTGTCCAGTCGAGTGGTGTTGGAACTCAGAGGCATGATGGGATTTGTGGTGGTTGTAGCTAGATTGTCTCTAACAGACACAAAGACAGATTGACACAGCAGTTATCATTGTGTTTCTGTTTATTTGCCATGATACTGCAACTATAGTAAATATGAACTCATGAAGAGTGAAAAAGAGATGGCAAATTTCCTCAATTACAAGAAACAAATAATATTAAAGTATCCCCCCCTAGACTTGTATTGTATGTTTTGGTTAGTGGGTCATTACTGTTGCATAATATTATGTTGTTCAGCTGTGTATAATTACTTCATCACTTTCCTCTGTGCTAGTCAAATAAAAAGTTAAATCAACACAGCACCATTTTGAAAAAACAGTTGCAGTGTGAGATGTGTGAAAGAGTTGCAACAAAGGAACGTGTTCGTTGAAGGTGTGGAAACTGACATATTTGGAGGGACACCTGCTGCCTAGGTTTTTTGTCCCCTTTGACAGGCTCCATGCATTTTAGTTCACAAATCTGCAAGCTACATTTCTTCTGAGAAAGTTCCTCAGTTCTCTAATTACCACGTGTTTCCTCTGTTACAACCACTGTAGTTGTAAGCACACATGGCTGAGGGGAAACAACCACAAACCATGTGCGCCCTGAGGCCCCCGAGTTGCTGTGGCAAGGATCCTGAACCCACTCACTCAATACACAACTGGGATAGCCAACTCACAGCAAGAAAGGGACGGACATTAAAACAGAAGCTTACAATGTACAGTAACAAACATTATTAAGGACTGTCACTGTGTAACTTAATCTATATTTGAGAGAAAACACCTAACAGATCAATAAAAACAACATACAGTCTGTACAGCATGATAATTTAATCCCTCAGTTAAATTCCTCATCAAACTATCACCGTCTCCAAATGGACAAAAATGAAATTGAATGTCACTTACTTGACAGAGACAATGTGCTTCACTCTGAATCAAGAAATGCAAATGTAAAATTTGACAAATTAATCCAGCAATTAAATTCAATTAAATTCATATCGCTTGACGGAAACCAACACCAATTTTAGTTTGCTCTGTCTAACAGTAAAATAAACGTACCTATTCCCACAGACTAGTCACAAAGAAAGAGTGAGCGAGCGAAAGGAAGAGTGAGGCAGTTGGGGTGGTTCCAAGGGTACTGGATGTACCAACTCTAGTTGTTCAGGAAGCTAGCACAGTTCTTTTATAATATTTCAACATGCTTGAAGTTTTTGTTGCGGGCACCTTACTTGATCACTATTATTTGATAGATGTATGAGATAACCATTCCACAATATTATGTTCACATAGACAAGATTAAGTTAATATCATGAATATTATTGTTACTACTTTGTTGTTACTAACACATGGGCCTAGGCATACAATAAAACAAAAATTATGAAATGAACTGCCATGCTCATAATAACAGATGGAAATGTCTTGACTCAGTAGAGGGTGGAACAGGATATAAGTTTAAAGCAATACTCCTTTGAGTCATAACCAGAGTTACAGAGAGCAAGAAAGCGATAGAGATTGAATAAAAAGAGAGCAAAGCAGAGATTGTATGCATAATCTAAACGTACATCTAAACTGTTCAGTGTGTATCTGTGTGTGGGGGGTTGTTTTTTGTGTGCTCGTTCGAGGGACAAGGAATAACACATACACATAATGTACTCGTACAAGATGCACACATGCTAAATACAAACACAAAAACCCCCAAAAGAGAATAAGAAACCAGATTTGGTGTCCATGGGTGTGCTGCAGCCCTTTGCTGAAGGGTGACTGATGCTTGGCGTAAAACAATAACTAACTTTCTCCTACTTCTTCTTCACAAGCAAAACCACGAGGCCCACGAGGTGTGGTTTAGGCTGTCGACATCCTGGCTGTGCTAGTTCTTCTTTTATCTGCTCCTCTAAGAAAGGCATGACATTATCTGATACTGTGGCAATTTGTACATTCATGCGATTTCAGCTTGATATTGCCTCCACCTAGTATTATCCATGCTATTATTGTATAAGTAAAAAATGCTGAATAAGGCACCAATATGTCCATTACAGTTTAGCTTATAGATTTATTTCACATTTTTCAAATTACTCTCATCATGAAAACAAACCATAGTGGATGATGCTATGATACACATAATATAATAATGTGAGTCGTGTGCAAAAATATCTAAGGCATGTTACAAAGACATTACTATGTTATTACATATTAGTTACTACCTTCTCACATAAAACAGTTCAGGCATCAGGTCATTTGGATAGTTCATGTGGTAGAGAACAGCATAGAAAATGAAAATGAGAAGACAGTCAATCTCAGCACCTTCCTATTTTATTATCAATTTACTGTAAATGATCAATCCGTCACATAAACAAAAGTGTGTGATTTCTCCTGGCTCACATTTTAATTACTGCTAGGAAGGAAACTGCTTGCATCACTTATGCAAAATAAGCAGATGCTCTCTTTTCTTACATCCGGCAATAAGATTTGTAAGAATTGTCACAAGTCACAGTAAAACAAGTATATAACTAACGAAACCCACAATCCACACATTCGGTCCACTACTGCTAGTTTTTTTTGTCTCAATCACACAAATACGTACATCTGTATATACATACAATTACATTATGGATTTATTTTCTGTGGTTAAAGATATTCTACATCCAGATCCAAATACATCTTAAATATTTTAAATAAAACTTTTGCATCATATATTTTGTTTTATGATCAAATCTATAAGTCTTTCTTTAAAAACATCACAGTCGAATGGACTCTCTACAAAGGCTTATAAATCTGCTTTGTGGGTGATGAGGGCAGGCATGTGGGTTGACAGATACTGTTGGATGAGCCGCCTCAAACACATAACAACTATGGGCCCAGGTGGAATATATCAAATATAAAGCTAACTGTTATCAGGCAGTGACTTCTGAAATGTATGAGGACATTAGAAGAAGTATCATATCCAGAAACATGAAGGTTAAGTTGTGCTATTAATATCCATTGGGATCCCAGCCAACATTTATATTTTACTAAAAATGGCGATTATTACAATCTAGTTGTCACTAGTGCAGCTTTTAAACTGTACTGTAAGAATGTTTCTGCTGTGACACTTTAGTTATAAAACTTGAACCTAAATTGACCTTTCATGGAATCATATTTATGAAATGAAAATACATTTGGACCGTGAAGCTGTCAGAACCATCTGTTTGTTAAAAATGAAACCTTTAAAGAACATCTAAACAGCCGGAGCTTGATGCTATTTGCCTGAAATACAATCCAATGGGGATTTGTTAAGCATCAGAGAAGCATGGATGTCAAACAAAACCCAACTACTCATCTCCACTTTTCTCTGACCCTGTTCCCATGGTAACAACCTCATAGCAAGGTTCGGGGCCAGGCTCAAGGGCATGGCTGACAAGGGGGCAGTCGAAACCTTTGCCCCCTGAGATCATGCGTTTGCGGTTACGGGCGCCAGGTTGGTACAGCTGCATGGCCGGACGGTCCTGGGTGGAAACAAGAAAATGCAAGATTGTCATTTATGTGTATTAACTGTGTTATGTGTTTGCTTTCTAAGGTCTCCTTGATTGTGTGAAAAGTAAACAAAATTGCCCATTTCATGTTTTCATGCAAAGCACCTCCCTGTGATGATGACAGCTACTATATGTATTTCCTCAAATCCAGAAGAGATTTACCCTTACATGACAAATATCCATTCTTTCAACATCTAACAACGTTGAAATGAAGACCAGAGTTGATGTGTTCATATTTCAATCTTAAAACAAATGCTTTCCTCTAATGTTTTAGTACTCTTTAAAGCTTTTAGTGAAACACTTCGCATATTGAAAGGGAGTTACCCCATGTTGCAGGTACTAGTCCCTGTCCCTTTAAAAGCAGGGCTACCAAGTTTTACCAAAAGTTCAGAGTGAAATCTCACTCTCACAGGGGCGAAAATCTGAAATAAATTTTGGGGTGGACAAATACATACATACATAAAAAAATAAAAAAATAAAAAAAAGATCAAATAATCCAAGAGCAGTTCCTGGGGGTACACAACAGAAGTTGTGATGTAACACATAGGCTACATGATGTAAAACTTTAAAATGCTTAGAATGTGTCTATATTCAGAACAAGGGCTTTCATTGCACATAAAAAATATTTAGTTACGGTTATAGTGATATATTGGGGGCAAGGGCATATAATGTTCAGCTATGATAGGAACATCAATAGTTAATGTGAGGGCGCTCAGGAAAAGATTTTGTTTCTCAGTATTTGAGCAATTTAAGTGCAGTAAAGACAGTATTAAAGCTCAAAGTAGCCCCTTTTAAACAGGCTGTTCAATGCATGCAAGTTGCAATGTAACTATGTTGCAAGAGACCTTTCCCGTAACATGCATGGATCTCCAGGCAAGTGAGGATAGGTCAGTGAGTATTAAAATAGTACACTTATAAGTATATTACTAGTACATTAATGTTAGTATACTTACTACATAAAGTATACTTTGGAAATATACTTGAACTGTACTTAAGTATACATGATATGTTATTTTGATAATAATTCAAATTAACTTGAAGTATACTATATATATAGTTAAGTAAAGAGTTAAGTAAAGAGTAAGCAGGTTGAATTAGGGCAGATGCTATCTGCACCTTTGTGTGGGTTCCTTGCTTGTGTCAAGAGGCTAGATAGTGTAGACTGTGACATCACGAGAGGCTGGGTCCTGGAGGGGTGCTACATTCCCCAGAGGTGGCTGCAGCCCTGAGCAGCTGTGGCTCCCTCTGCTGGGGGAGCCGGGAGCTCCATCCCTCCCTAAAAACGGGGCATTCCCACACACCTGAAACTGATCAGACCCTGATGACCTAAAGGGTTGGGTTAAAGAGGGAGAGCCACAGTTAGGTGGGCAGAGGGGGGTTTGGTGAAGAGAAGGAGTCCTGCGCCTAGAAGAGGCGCCATTTTGGAATCCTATGTAAGATTTTGAAGTTTTTTTGTTAATTCTGAGGATCTTCAATAAACCCTTGTTTTGTTCAACCCCGGTGTCCTCGCACTATTTTGAGCTGTCCCGCTGAGGGGACAGCTCAAAGCCTGTAGCCTCTCGTGGCGTCACAAGACATACTAGCTTGTGTAGAGACAGCAGCTAGTGTAGAGCGGATACAGTCGATGGTGTAGAGATACTAGCATGTGTAGAGAAAGTTGCGTGTGTAGAGAGGTTATCGAGTGTAAGGAGGCTAGCCTGTGTAGGAGCGCTAGCTTGTGGAGGGAGTCTAGTATGTGTAGGCAGTCCAACATGAGTAGGGTTGCTAACTTGTATAGGGATGCTAGCTTATGTGGGGATGCTAGCTTGTGTATGGAGTCTAGCTTGTATAGGGATACTAGCTTGTGTAGGGCCTTGTGTACCTTGGCTGGCAGAGACCCTCCTATCTGGTGTGTTCCCTCTGACTGCGCGGTCCCTCTGTCCTGATGCACTATCACAGACTGAGAAACATGGGTCTGGGTCAACGTTACATACTGATACACGGCCGGGGTTAATGTTACTGTACATACTGACACAAGTGCTATATCAATGTAACATACTGAGACATGGCCTGGGTCACTATCACAGACTGGAAAACATGGGTTTGGGTCAATGTTACATACCGAGACATGGCCTGGGTCAATGTTACATGGGACAATATTTAAACTTCAGCAGCTGCCGCACTAGAACTAGTAGATCTATTTTACTTAGTATGTACTGCATAACATTGTATTGTTAAATTGTATATATGTTTGTAACACTGTGTACGATCCTGAGTCTATGGTACTCTATGGTAGTGATAATGATAACTGCCTGACATCTATTTCCAGTACACACCAGGGACATAGTGTTCTGGGCCTCAGCTTTATCAGTGAATCTACATTGGGTATGTGTATTTAGGCAGTACGGCAACAGAAAGAAATGCCAACCAGTAACCCTTACAGGAGCAAAATCATCACAGTAGGAAGAACATTACAGTAGCATCCACCAAATCCCCTGTGTCTCTTGCTCACCTTCTCGCTCACCTTGTTCCGGATTCGCTCCTTCCTGCCACCCTGATCCTCCCTCTCCTCCTTGCCCCCCTTGTCCCCCCCCTCGGTGCAGTAGTAGCCATGGTGATGGCCCTCTTTCTTAGCACGGTCGTGGCAGTAACCTTTGCCCCACTTAGTCTCCTCTTTGCGGCGCATGAACTTGTCGAACTCATAGTGGTGCCTCTGGCGTTTCCGCTCCTCGTCTCTTCCTCTGTGGTCCTTCTGTCTGCGGCTATGCTCCCGCTGCTCTTTGTCACCCTCCTGCTGACCCCTAGTCATTAAGAGTGGATAAAGGAGAAGTCAGCATCCAAATGGGATGTACAGTGAGTAAATAGTAAATACATTGATAATATAGAAAACTTGCATTTGGAGACCTTATTTAAATAGCTGTTATGTTGTAGATTTTTTTTAATCAGTACATTAGGTAAGAAACTGTGCCAGACACTAAAACTATTTTAACCAAAAAGTGTAGCTTCTTACTTCTCCTTGGGTTCCTTTGACTTTGCGTGTCCGCTGGGTTTGTCCCACTTGTTTCGGTCTGTCTCTCCGCTGTCCCCTTTGTCCTTCAGTCTGTCTGAGTCTAGGTCATCATCCCTGTCACTCTTCTTCAAAAGCTGGGATCACAAGAGGAGTAATATACATATGTACTGTGAGCGGCTTCAGGTTTTTTGGTTGGTACAGTAGGGAGCAAATCAACATGCAACCACCTTGATCTTGATCTCCTTCTCCGACAGTTTCTTCTGCTTCTCAGCCTCCTTGCGTTTGCGTCTCTCCTCCTCCCTCCTCTTCCTCTTTTCATCCTCCCTCTGGCGTTTCTTCTCCAGCTCTCTGCGCCTCCTCTCCTCTCTCTTCTCGTCTCTTATCCTCTGCGGGGAAGGATTGAGACATAACACATGGACAGGAGTATACTGTAAGGGCTTCGATGAGACCTTGCACTGCTGTTACCTGCTTCTCGAGTTTCTTATTCTTGATGTACTCCAGAAGCGGCGTTGTTCTTTTGGCTGAAACAATAAGAGTCACAATCTTCACTGGTCAATGGGAATACAGCCTGTCAATTAGCTTGAATAGAAGAAACATACTTACACATGACAAATATATAATTCGAACATGAATAGCTGGAACAGAAAAATGAAATCATTACAAGTCAAACGGATTTCTGCCTGCTCCCTCACCTATGAGTTCCCTGGTCTTGGCCTCTATCTCCCCCAGCAGAGTCTCAGGGTTGGCCAGGGACTTCTCCTCATCGCAGGAGTAGCTCTCCAGGAAGCGCCGGTACTCTGGGTCTGAGGAGGAACAGGGGACAGACAAGGAGGCCACTTATAATCATACAGACCCAGAGTAGAACAGACCCAGGGGAGATTAAACCATGAATGTACTGTCAGCTTTGAACAGGCAGCTTCAATGCTGCCTGTCTGTTTGTGGTCTTTATGCTCTGCGGTCGTTAAGCGGTCATTGATGTTCTTTTATTTACAGAGCCATAAACTTAGGAGTACGGTTAACGTTCATGGTTCATGGTACCACCACATCAAATATGATTAAAGAGAGATTTGTCCATTACTGTACCTTCTTCAATGCTTCCAGCTTTGGCATCTTTCTTTTTTAACTTCTTTTTTGAAATCTTCTGGAATGGGGCGAACTCTACCACAGCTGGGTACTCCTGGCCTGGGTCAATATGAACAGGAGATGGATTATTGATGACAGATGATGCACTGATTGAACAGGTTACCATGGCTCCAGACACTGTAAGGAAGAATCAATCCTTCTCTGTCTACATAAAGCAGTTAACCTGGAACAGACACCTGCCCTTTAGATTATTGTGCGTAGAACACTATAACACAATGACCTGTACCTTTACTATCAATGAAAACGTAGCCATCAAAACGATCCCTAAAAAGCAAGATGTCCTCTAGGTTCTTGAAGTTGATGTAAGCTCTGGAGAACAGGTGTGGGTAGAGGCTACAGGGAGACAGCACAGAATCAAATTTTTACAAATACTGGTGGCTACTGCATCATACTTTTTTAGCTAGAGTTTTCACACCATAAATTGTAGTCATGGAAAATGTTGAAGTCTGTGCTAGGCCTAATATTCTTATCCATATCTACCTTTGGTCAGCTGGGAAAAACTCGAAGTAGTCGTAGGACGGAAGGGGACTGAGTTGCTCCTCCAACTGGTCCTTGGAAAGACTGGGTGGAAGTCGCCGGATAACCACCTTAAAAAGGAAATAACTCGATATCGCTTGTCTACGGTAGCGATCACCAAATCTTCGGTAGCTTCATATAGAAAACGATTCAGACGATATGAAGCGGCAATAGACGCATATAAACGACATTTCCTTTATTCCGTTTTACTACTACTAAGACTTTTATGTCTTTCCCCTATTTCTTACAACTGCATTAGTTAAATTTAATGTTCCTCAGAAGCGTGTGTAGCTCTCACATAATGTGCATTTTGAACGGGCAGTAAAAAGGCTTCGTACACCATCTAGTCAAAAGCTACATAGTTAGCTACCTATAGTTGGTTACCAAATAACACTGAAAAAGAACAGCGTACTAGAACTTGAAAACTGTTTGGTAGGCTACTAGCCTAGGATAGTATGCGCATCTGTTGTCAAATACAACAGGATGTTGTTACCGTGGTTCCGCGTCCAACGTTGTTGCTGTCCGCGGTGCTGAAATGATTCTGGCTAGCTACTGTACAACCTCCATATCTGCTCACCACAATAACGCGCCGTAATCACAACATGCTTCACTTACCTTGGTGAAAACCTCTTTCTTTTCCTCTTTTTGCTTGGAGTTCACGGACACACCGTCGGGTTCCCGTGGAATATCTTTGAATTGTATTTCAACGACGCTTTTCTCCCTACCTCCAGTTGTTTGGTCCTTTTCAGACCTCATTTCTCTCCATCTCTCTCCTCAGTCACTGACTGTTCGCGAGAGTTGGACGCATATTATCGCGAGTTTACGAACTGCATGTTTAGTCACAAAAGTCTCACGTTTTTCTATCTACTATGAACACAATAGGAAACAGTTGGATAATTATTTGCTGACACATACATTACACGTTGGCCATTCGCACACAGGTCCGTCTGAACACTGACAATGTTACAAAATTAAAAGTCAAATTTAATTTCAATGCCGCATCATGAACTGCACACTAATTTAACAGTAGCTTATGTTAAATGGTCACGTTGTTCCAAGAAGAAAGTACCAAACCGAAGAACAGTCGGTATTTTGTAAATATGTGTTTACGGAGAAACATACATTAAGGTCAAATTAGTTACTGTCAAGACTTGCCAGTCCATTTAGTAGCTGAGTGTGGGCCATGGGCATGCTGTCTGACCATCAGTCCAGCACAATTAGCTTCCGTTGCAAGCTATAGTGTCACTGCCTTCCGAGTCGCTGCCGTTGTCGTTGGAGCTGGGTTTTGCGATATCGGCCCGAGGCAGGCAAAAGGGACTAGCCGTGGTCGCGGTGCTGAACGTGCTCCATGTGTCTGGACTGGAGGGCTGGCTCAGCGATCGACCGACACTGTCGCGACATGGAACTATAAGCAGGCACAAAGACAAGCTTAATAAAATGACACACCTTCTTAACACGTATTACAAGGATCTATTTTGGGCGGGAATGCTAACAGTAGTTTCAGAATTTGATTGAAGAATGTGGCGGAATCCAACTCTTAATGGACTCACCACTGAGAAAGGTCTGCTTGCCGCTGCTGGTCTCCACACAGAGCCGGGGTGAGGGTCTCTCCGGGGTGGACACAGAGCTCTTGAGGCTGGGCACGAAGGTGGAGCAGGTGTCCAGGTCTCGACAAACCCGCTCTTGAGTGTAGGTTACCACTGACTTAGAGGGAGTGCAGCCCATCTCCCAAACTGCTGACGCTGATCTCCATCAGAGGCTGAAGGGAGAGAAATTGTGAGAAGAGGGGGGAAGACTGGGGGAGACAGGGAAAGGAGTAGAATCACACTAGGAGATGCGGGAGGAGAGGCTGAACAGTAAAAATAAAGGGGAGAGTGAGGGAGAACGATGGTTACCAAGGATGCAGAACAGCAGTGTGGTTGTCAGGGAAAGGACACAGGAGTTTGCAGTTATCTTTTGAAGCGGCTCAGAGATATAACACCAACCAATTCCCTCCTCCTCCACAGGCGCTGACCTTTGCAGGAAAAAAGGGGGCTAGGAATAGGGTCTATTGCCTGCATAGGTGACCTCACACTCAAAGCCCACTTGGGAGTGGCTCACTTAATTTGGTCTGCGTCCTAGCAGCTCTGGAGGGGTTGCTAAACAAATACACTACAGCAGACACACACACAGGCATACTTCAACAAGTGTAGAAGCCAGGGTGGGGGGATGAGTGGATGTTCGGCCAAATATGGGCATGAGCTATATCAATACAATATCAGTCGGCTCAAATGGGATATCAATATGAAACTGCTGTTGACCAACTATAAAAAAACAGACACTGCAGGGATAAGGTCATTTCCTTGAGGCTATAGCTAGCAACAATTATCCATGCTTCCAATGACCAGCATGTTACAACATCACTGTACTTATATGCACTATTTCTGTACGTTTTGGATAAGAGTTTGCAAAATGAATTAAATATAAATCACCAACCAGGTCCTGTGATAATGATCCTAAATTTAAACTGTGGACAAAAAAAAAGGAGTCACCCGCAAGGATTAGACAAAGAACTCGCCATAAAAAGATAAACATATGGTTTATTGTATTAACTGATATTCCTTTTCACCAAAAGTCTTGCGTTGAGACAGTTTTGTTTATTGAAAAATCCACAGGTTAGCAAGGCCAAGAGGTATGAAGACAGTCTGCTAGTAGATGTTGTGGGGAGTGTTGCAGCATTCTCTCTGTTCAGTCACAAACGTAGGATCAACGACGTCTCCTTCCTCACCCTACACCCAGAACCAAACCAAGCCCCGTCCACCTCTCCAGGCTATCCTCGGCTTCCCATTCACAATCAACGAATAACTGTAAGTCACACTATCTATCCATCCAGCCATGCATATTGAACCTCACAACTGAGACAAGTCTTAGTCGAAAAGGTCTACACAGAGTTGATACACAGAGTTCCCCCTGTATCTTACTCTCTATATTACACCTCTCCAGAGAGCCGATGACATCATTTGACTATCCCAGTCATTTTAGATGGCGTAGACGGGGAATCAAAACTGATGCTGGGGAGGAGAAGAGCCAAGAGGTTTGGTTGGGATCTGGTCACAAAGTCAGGTGTCCTCGCTAGCTCCCTGTGACATCAGCCACACCTTTCTCGTCACAGGGTGTCATCATGTGCTAGTGTCGGACATGGAGGTCTCAAGCATCATGTCGCTCTCGTACATGTCACACTCTAGGGGGAGCGAGCGCCGAAGGGGCGTGTCCAGTGAGGCTTTGTCTTGATTGGACGGGGGCGTTTCCAATGACATGGCGCTGCTGTCGTCTAGTGTGGGCGTGGCACGGGCATCGCCGGGTTCTGTCGAGGTGTTCAGCATCTTGATCAGTGCCGGTGTGCTCAGGCTCCCTCGGACCTTGTCCTTGATGTCTGTCCCTAAGAGATATATCATAACATTAATACATTATCCTTGATGTCTGTCCCTAAGAGATATATCATAACATTTATACATCCTCCTTGATGTCTATCCCTTAGAGACATCATAACATTTACAGACGTGCTCAAATTTGTTGGTTCCCTTACAGCGCATTGCAATAATGCTTCATTCCACTGGAAAAGTGATCACACATTAAGAGCTATTGCATCATGTATACTTATGAGAAGCTGTGAAAATAAATGAATTATTGCTGATTCTACAAAGATATTCTAAAATGGCCTGGACACATTTGTTGGTACCCCTTAAAAATATATTATAATAATTGGATTATAGTGATTTTCCAAACCAATTCATTTGTTTCTTTAAATTAGTATCCAATCTTGTAATCAGTCATTCAGCCTCTTTAAATGGAGGAAAGTAGTCACTGTGCCATTTGGTAGAATTTTGTGCACCGCACTGAACATGGACCAGAGAACGCAAAAGAGAGTTGTCTGACGAGATCAGAAAGAAAATAAAAGACAATCATGTTAAAGGTAAAGGCTACAAGACCATCTCCAAGTAGCTTCCTGTTCCTGTGACAACTGTTGCAAATATAATGAGGAAGTTCAAGGTCCATGGACCTGGAGCCAGCCTCCCTGGGCGAGGGCAGAAAGAGGAACATCCCTTCAAAGCTACTTTGTCCCTCACAGACTTATGGAATCAGAATCTATTGCCAAGTAGTAGTACACGTACGAGGAATTTACCTATTATAACATGTATACATTATCCTTGATGTATGCCTCTAACATACATTATTCATGACCATTTATGTTCGTCCTTTAGAGACACATTTATATAGTGTGATATATATTTTTTTTACCTATATAGGCATCCGTGTCACCGATGTACATCTCAATACAATGGCCAAGCATCATCACAGAGAATGTGTCATCTCTCTTCAGTCCGAGTGCCTGCAGAAGGGACAAACCCTTGATTATTATTATTAGGAGAGATATGGGGACAACCAGGGACACAGTTGATATGTATATACTAACAGAAGAGACACACAACTAAGTACATTAAATGACTGCCATGTATTCTCAGCTAGGTGGGTATCCTTCAGACTAGTCTTGATTAGTATCCCAACTACCTTTCAACCCAGTGTGTTGGACAACGGCACTACAAAAGTTACCTTATGGACTTCAGCAGCTGTGCACAAGTTTAGCACACAAGTAGGGCTGTCAAGTAAAAAAAAACTATTTGTGATTACTGGCTTACACGAGGGAGTCTAAAACTCTCAGTACCGTGTGAAAGTAGTCGATGGCACTCTCAAAGTCTCCCATGAGGCTGTGCACGTATCCAATGGCTGAATAGGTAGAGGCATGCTGTGGGATCAGCACCAGAGCTTGGCGGTGGTACTCCAAGGCCTGCTCGTACTTCCTGTTAGAAAAAGGCATGAGAGACAATCAGAAAACCTGCTACGGTCCACCTGGGATGAGGCCAGCCAATCACTGCCCTTAGTTTTCTGGGAACTTTTAAAGGCTTGTGATGACAGTGTAATTAATACTGATTAGCCAGAGGACTGACAATGGGACTAAACCTAGGGTGAATGTTATAAGTAGATCTTTATAATCACACAAAGCATCAAGGTGTTCAGAGTAAATTTAAGGTGCATGATTTAGACAAAGAGGGATTTATATCGTTGTCTGTGAAAATAACCAAACATGGTATGTCATCATACGTCACAAAATGACTGGATAACACAATGGAAGAGTTAATATATTGCAGACTTCATTTGAGACAAAAGTAATCAAATGGACAGCTGAATAAACTCACACGTGCATGCAAAACCCTTCTTTAAATGAAATACAGCGCAACCTTTCAAAACAGCCACTTGGTCTGAATGCTATGGGTTCTGCCAGCCTCCTCTAGCCGCAGAGTGGCTCTGCATAATTCATTAGAGGATCTTTGCATGAATTCTCAATGCGCGGCCTATTTCCGTAGAAAGACATGTCTCTGAAAATAGTCAGTGGAGAGTGTGGAGAACGAGAGAGGGAGGGAGGAGGGAAAGAGAGAAAGCACCCTTCTACTGCCTTCTCCCCAGGTCCTCTACCTGGATAAACAGGATCAGGTGTCCCCCTGTTGTTTCTAACAGCACATCTGGATCTTTGATGTGCTGAGAGGACCGTCTCCTGCCTCTAGTGCTTACCTCACCTCAAGCCCCTTTGAGATAAAGAGCTGTGATGTCAGAGACGACACAAGCATGACGTTGGCGACGGGGGGACTTAAATCACACTGACTTACTTCAGCTTCCGACACACGTGACCCAAGTTGTTGAGAAGCGGCTCCCATTTGTCGACTGTGACCTGCAGGCAGAGCGTCCAGACAATAATGAGTTAACATCAGGAGAGCAGAGTAGTTGCAACAGGGCTTCATTATTTATATATTTTTATTTATGTATTATTCCTGTGAGATTTCAAGTAGTAAAGCCTATCAAGTAAGAATGTCATTGTTCTGTGTGTACATGTATTCCAGTCCTTATTACAATAAACTAACTTGAATTTGAATTATACATTACTTCATTCCCAATGGCCTTGATCTTGTCCATGGCATCAAGGAACAACTTCTCAGCTGTTTTCCAGCTGTACAAGTAGATTTGGGAACAATAGAAAGCAATTAGAAGTATTTTTTTGGGAATGTGTGTATGTTTTGCCCCAGCAGATGTCATGGGAGTCTGTATGCACATGTTGTACATCTGTTTGTGGGTGTTCGAGTGCACACTGATGCAGATCATTCCTGTGTGTGTACACAAGTGACTCACTCTCCATTCTGGAAGGCGACAACCGCCACCTCGTGCATGACAAAGGGGTCCTCGGGGGCGATGCTGAGTGCCTGGCTGAAGAAGCGCTCGGCAAGCTTGGAGTTGTTGGTCAGACCGTACTCTAGGCCGATGTACAACATGGGCAGGTGGCACCTGGGAGGGCGGGGAGGGGGGCCCTGCTTAATTCTTCTGACGTTTGGCTGGAGCAATTCAAAGCTACTTTGCTAGCTAGTTGTGCTACGTATTCAAGATGTTAAGTTCCTTTCCTACATTTTGTCCCCCAAGTTGTGTTCTAAAAATGCGCTGCTGTATCTTCACTATCCACGCGTCACGTCAGGCCTAGGTCCCCCCTTACGCGACCCCTCGTAGCCCCACACGTACCCCTTCATCAGCTGGGCGGCAGTGAAGTAGGCAGCCATGGCCTGGTCGTGTTCACTCTCCACGGCAAACGAGTGTCCGTAGGCGATCCAGGCTGGACCGTAGGTCCGCTCCAGGGTGGTGGCCTTGCTGTGGGACAAAGTAGCCACAGTCAGTTGGAGAGCCAGAGACCCGCATCACCGGGGCACATTCCCAGACAAAGGTGTGTGCACGCGGTGACTGTGTTGTGAGGCAATGTTTGGTGCAGTGGGTTCGATCCAGCGTACCTAAGGTATCTACGTGCGTGTTCGTTCTTGTGTCCGACCATCAGATAGTAGCATCCCACTGCGAACCACGAAACCTGAAAACAAATATATACATCCAAATGTTTGCGTAGAAATGACAATTTGCTTCTGTTCACTTTTGAGACCAGTGCATGTAGAACTCAAGAGGGTGTACTTACTGGGTTGTTGGGATACAGGTCTACCAACTTGTGTGAGAGATAGAACAATTCTGGGAAGAATACAAATGAACCGTCAACAGGATAAAAACAATTGTGTTTCTAGTGCATCTGTTTTAAGCAACGGAATGATAGAACTACTTTGATTTACGGGCGGCTAAAACTGCTGTGTTGGATCTTACCATTTGCCTTACTGAGCTCGACCAGAGTGCCGATGTGGACAGGTAAACAGTTAGCATGGAATGGATCCTTCACCATCACCCTGGGACAGACGGGGACCAACACTTCGGATGAACTCAACCAATTCAACTCACAACTCTGAATTCAAGATATGGATCAGGCAGAGGATGGAGAGCACAGTGCCTGGGAGCAGACAGGTACGGCCTTACATGGACGTGAGTTTGTAGCACATCTTGAAGTCACAGTTGTAGTAATGCCTCTCAGCCAGCGAGACGACCACGTCCAGGTTGTCCTGGAGACCATGGACCATGTCTGGGACCACCATGTCACTAGGCTTGTTGTACTGGGGAGGACAGACAAGGGTTGTGGACGGCAGGGAAGTGGGCATGAGAAATAGGAGGAGAAAGGACATGGACATGGGGGCAGAATTTACATGGAGAGGGATGTGAAAGGATGGGATGAGATGGGGAGAGGGATGACAAAAGCATACAATAACATTGTCGCTGACCTGAGGACCCATAAAGCTCACTGTAGCTATCTACAAATAATTCAACAAGGTTAGTTCATTATAGAGATGAATTGATACCCAACCAAACATGGTTCTGAAATTAATCACAAATTAAACAAAGGCAGTGATTTTCAGTGATGTTCCATCAAATGAAACAGGAATATCACCACTGATCCGAGCAGGTTAGGTCTCCATACCTTCTTTAACTTGTTTTCAAAGAGGAAGTGAAGCAGTTCCTCTTCCTCCTCGGTGCACTGTTGACTCAGAGGAAGAGCATCCAGGAAGTCTTTTTCTAAGTAGACATAAAAAAATGACGACAACATCAATTAGGCTTACTGAGAGAAGATGCGTGCGGTGATGCGCATTGTGTTGTTATCTCATCTCTTATCTCATACATTTGCAATTATATTCTAAATCACTAGGCAACTCCAGCCCTGGGACCATATGCTTCTTACGTTCACCCTAAGTTTACTCTCAATCAGTGCCAAGTCTGGCCAATTAGTATGAGTGGCATTGTCATCACAAGCCATTAAATGTTCCCAGGAAACTATTCTGTTTGACACGATTCAACCCAAAATATCCCACCGCCTCCCTTCAAAGCAACTCCCACAAAACTGCAGGGGCAGAGTGTGCGCATCCAAGTTGGCAGGTAGGCAATCATTAGTCAGGGTACGGCCTATTTACTTGTTGTGTTTATTACAGTCTTGCGACACCCACAGATGTCGTATTGATTCAATATGACCGTCAAACCTTTATATGTATTGGTTGCTATCAAGACGTTTATTTTGGCAAATATGACAAAAAGTGCTTCTCAAACACATTAGATACCCTCTGCCTTTAAGTAAAGGTGGATATAAATGGAATGTGTCCAGCCCTCCCGGCCTCTCACCCTCCTGTGCGGTCAGCATGTGGTGGGACGTGAGAAGGTCAAAGGCTTCAAAGCAGTACACGTCCAGCTTCAAGGCCTCTTTGTAGCTGGAGGTGGCCAGCAACCGGTTGTCCATGGCATCATAGATTTTCCCTCGCAGGAGACAGATTGAGCTGTTTATCTGAGAGATGAGAGACAGATAGATATTTGGTGTGTGAGTTCTTGTATCAAGATGACACACACTTAAAGCTGGAATGAAATATCATTTTCATTCTGAAGATGGGTAGAGTGTATGAGAGATCTGAATCCAGATGTATGATTTATCAAGAGCGAACAAATAACCAAGACTACAACATTGGGTGATCAGGAGACTTAGTGAAAAGCAGCCTCCCAGTCAGGGTTGAGACTCACAGAGGCAGTAGACATCTCCCAGTCTTTTCCTGACTCTCGAACGCTATTGTCCTCCTTCCCACTGCGGTCCAGCAGCTTCTTACTGGCAGGCTCCTCCATGTCCAGTATGTCTAGGGCCTGCTGAAACTCTTTGGCAGCATACTGGGGAAACACACAGCTCAGAGTATAAACAGACAGAATACCTGAGAAAAACACACAGCTCACAGTTTAAACAGGTTGAATACTGGCTCAAGCATAAACTGAGCTAAAACATCAAACAGGAGGCATTCTGGTGAAACCCACTCAATAAATCACATTATTACCATAACTATAGAGTATTGTTCATACTTACATGGCACCTAGCAGCTAGATATTGACAAGCTCCATACAACTGAGGGTGAGAAGAAAAAGTAGTACTGCACGTTAGATTTGAAATAAATGTCATATTACCAAGATCTTGTTCATAGCATGATATTAAGGTCAAAATGCCATTTTAAAATAAGAGAGCTGCTTTGGTAGGCAGAAACATCTGGTTTAATACATTTCCCCATGTTTTAGTACCTGGAGTGCAAGTGAGGTCTTACCTTGTCTAGTTTGCGTGAGCGTAGGGCATGCGAGGCTCTGTGGTACTGTGAGGTGAGGTAAAGGCACTGTGCGAGCCAGTAGATGTCCTGTGGGTCTTCTATTTAAGGAAGGGAGACCAGGGTGAATAGTTACCTAGAGCCAAGCTATAGTCCTATAGTGACTCGGTCTACAATCAACCAACGGCCCACAATGTGAATCATAGTGAAGCCGGACTGAAGTCTTTTGATGTGGTAAACCCTAAAAAACTCGAGATGGAACACCAGGAAATGAACTGTCTTTGTTTTTTGTCTCATCACAACTCTTTAGAAGTAGTCAGTAGTAAATAGTAAACAGCCGATAGTAGATACTTACCATGTGAAAGGGATGCTATCTTATCCGCCCAAAACAGAGCACTCTGATATTGTTGCTGTAAACAAAAATAGAGGTCACGCTGTGCCACATCAAACATTAATTTATGGTCATGATGTGGACAGATGACGAAGAAAGAAATTGCAAGCTAGCTATCTTGTTGACGTACGTGTTGTGTTAATTAAGTTTTATCAGCTATTTAGTTTGCTTGCCACCTCTTAAAATAGTTAACAGGCAATATCTGCACTAGCTTAGCTAGTATAGTATACTATTAAAACAGATACCAGCTGAAGTTAGCACTAGCAATGTAGCAGACGACTGACTACTGTAAACGAGCTAGCTAGCTCTACTACACTTAAACAACCCGATTCTTACCTGATCAATGTAGTGCCGTACACGTTTTCGAAGTCTATCAAGATTCATTGTGAGTTATCTCCCTGTCGCTTTGTAATTCAAAAGTGTATCATCATCATGCAGTTACTGACTAGCTAGCAACGACAAATTTTAAGCATTCGCTAATTCGCTAGGCACGCAGAGACAAACCCGCGGCTTCTATTGCATTGAGTGTTTTGCTCTTAGAATTCCGCAGAAACGTTTACTATGAAATTACAGTTCCTAGTTTATATATGAATGTTTGTAGGCATGGCCTATTTCAGTATTTATAAAAGTGCACACACATTTTCTTCATAAAATAGTATAAAAAAGTACCTCTTCTATTTTATTTCCCATTTTTATTCTAATTGTTCACTTCTGACAATTGTAACATTTCTTAAGTTGAATGAGGTGGTAAATCTTGAATTCCCCTGTAGGGTAACCCAGGAAAACAAAATGTATCTGTATAAAATCACAGTACATAATCACAAATTGACTTTCATTACATTGAGAGAAAATCTAATCATGATATAAAAAGCCCTTTTCAGCCAGTCCCATCTGCACTCTATGTGATCTGTGACTCTCGACTACTAGGTGTGCTCTCTGAGTTGGGGGTGTCAGTTGAGGAATCTTTGCCAGAGTTGTCAGGAGCAGCAGCAGTGTCCTGCTGGTTGCCTCTTTCTTCCTGGACCTGCACCTTGGAAGAACGCTCCATCTCTTCATCCCCCTTGGTACTTGTGTGTGAGTGGCATTGAGGACTGGGTTCTGGTGCCTCAGGCCTACTCTCCTCCTCAGTATCCCTGCCACTGCTACTCTGGCTGGGCTCCGTGTCTGACTGGAATCCCCCTCTCTGGGAGCGATGGCTGGTGGAGGAGGCCTTGGAAGTACAGACAGTTTCCATAGGTTTAGTAAATTAAACCACATTCTGTCACTTTTAAGTGTTGTTAAGAACTTTCCCCATGACATGCCTCTTACTCATGGTTGTGAAACTGGATAACTTGATTAGGATATGCAAGTATAACTTGAATTAGGGTTTGCAAAGGATAAACTACATCTATTTATCATTTATGACGAAAAGGCACCTTTTTGTCAGGGGCTGTTCTCGGGAAGAGTCCAATGCTCTCCATTAGTTTGCAGGTCCTGAGCCAGTCGTGGTGCCAGTCCTTGGCTCTGTAATGAGGCTGGCACTGGGCGAGACGCTGCACGATCAGCTGATTGTCCAGGGTGATGCGCCGCAGCTCCTGCTTTCGTCTCTCTCTGCTCAAACTACACAGACAAGAGAAGAGGGTGAGCCTGGGCTAGGTTACATCTGGCTGTGGGAACTTGCTCTTGAGAGTCCCTGCAAAGTCGTTGCTAATTAGCTGAAACGCTCCCATGAAATCCCAATCAAGGGTAGTCTTAAAAATAAATAAATGAAAGAGTGAATCATTGAATCACTCAAATAAATACGGGGTGTTTAAAGTGACTTCACTATTTGTCTGCTATTCTTCTACTGCGATGATCTGTGAAAACAATATGAAATCTGATCGAGACGACAGGTGTTCTCAGGTTAGTGCAAGTGAATGGAATTCATGTCACTGTTCATGCTTCTTTAGTTTTCTTGTTTTCCCTAGTTCATCAAAAGACAAACAGACGCCAAACACACCTAACCAACCTCTTGTGGTCATAATCATTCTTGTTATCTATCCGTCCAGTGGTTCTCATGATGTGAGATATGTTCTCCAGCAGCATGTTGTTTTCCCTTTGTATTTTGCTCATCTGCTCCTCTTCAAGCTTTACACGGATGAAAGCAACAGAGTGGAAAGCAAAATAAGACATGACAATATAATTCCATTTAAATAGGCTAATTCCTAAAAAGTATGAAGACATCACTCAGCCGAAGACCCCCTCCAATCAAAAATGTGACAACAAGCTTGTCTTTTGCCTGTTAGTACAACAATACTAACAGGCACAGTACAACTGGCCTCCAGCTTGGCCCCCCCAGTTGAAAAGGGATAGAACCATTCCTGAATTTATTAACACGTACTGTGTTTCTGAAATTCTCATTTCCGTTGACATTAGATATTTATGTTTCACAGTCACTAACGTTGAGCCAACCACAGCCAGGACAAGCTAACACACTAATAAACTAATAAAATGCTTTCTACACTTGCCTACCATAATGATAAGTCTGCCAATCGTTGATTTTGGTGCACAACAGATTCTTCATCTGAGTCTATGTCTGATGATTGATGCACGAGGCCTGTGATATTTGCATATTTGAATACTCATAGATCCAGTATTTTTCAATGAGGGAAACATATTAGATGTGCTTCCAGCCTCTTTTCAGTTTTTTTAAATGCTTTCTACGTGGGAAAACCATGTTAAACAAAATCAGCAGAATATAAAAAATGACTGTTGGGTGACTAAACATTACAATCTTTGCTGCCAACTAGTGGTTTTATCTTGATTGATATTAAATGATAATGCTAAATGAAGATTACATGTTACCTTTTTCTTCTTCATCTTGTTAGAAAGGTGTTCATATGATGTTGGTGGAGTTGTATCAAGTGTCGATTTAGCTGAAACCACCTTGAAAAGTAAAACACACATCAATGAAAATAAAAAATGTTAAAAGCTTTATCTCAACCCTTTTATTGCATGTTTATTTGTTTCATAACTCCTCTCGCAAAGACAATTCAGTTGATTGCATACAAGGTAAGTCAATTATGCTAGAGAAGGCCATGATACAGTGACCGTGTGCCGTGAATATCTTACATTTCTCCTGTGCATTTCATAGGAGGTTTTGTCCCATCTCTGCTGCAGGTATCTGTTTCCAGTGGGAAGCAGAGATTGGTACACCAACTGTTGCATGGCTATTTCCTGTGGATGAATCAGTCAAAGCTCAATTTAGTAATGACAACGTCTTGAAGATTTCCTCATATAGCTGCCTACCAGCTCTGCCCTCTCTCTTCTCCACTAGTCTATTGAGCTCGGAGACTGCAGTGTTTATTGCCTGTCATACAAAAGTTACCATGACAGCAGCTGCACTGATAGATGAATGAAGAAGGGCTTAAAACGTTTTGCTTGCTTAAGCAGCTTCACACAGGGACACAGCAGAGAGGGCCTTAATGAGGGGTAAACAGAAGTCCAATTTAGTAATGATAACATGTTGTGTGTATGTCTTGTTAATAATTTACTAATAATATAACGATAGATAAATAGTATTTTCAGCACAACCAAACATTTTAACAC
The DNA here is from genome assembly GCF_038355195.1 of Osmerus mordax. Taxonomy (NCBI): domain Eukaryota; kingdom Metazoa; phylum Chordata; class Actinopteri; order Osmeriformes; family Osmeridae; genus Osmerus; species Osmerus mordax. The sequence continues at coordinate 7,204,444 of NC_090051.1, read as the reverse complement.
CAGAAATACTCTTCCATCTTAGAAACTTTCATTGGTTTACTTATGCTTATACTGAGGATCATAGCTAATTACATGTCCTTAGTAACAGTTACCAGGAAGCTAAACTAGCGTCAATACAAAGGTCATAATACAAGGTATTTACTAAGCCTCCCTGGGAGGTCATAAATCACGTGTTTAGAAAGCAGAAGTGCACTGATTCTAGTCCAAAACATTATTTAATGACACATTCAGACTTTTAGATAATTAAAAGTTATAAATGTGATACTAAATGTTGCTTTTGGGAAAAACATAAAAAGTGCTTGGGACCTAGCAATAAACAGTGGTAAGGATCTATGAAGATACAACATGAACAGTATGGTGAAGATGGTGAAACCAGAGCCATAGAGATACATTTCTCTCAATGGCTCTGACAGTGAAACGTCCTTTGAGACTCTGAGGTGATCAGTCGCTAAAGGAGTTTAAGAGGACAATGTTTCCACCTGCTGGCCAGAACTAGGACTTGCATGTAGAGTTCTGGTTAGAATAATTGCTGGTCATCCCTAGAAAAAGTGTACATTCGGAGTTCCATCTACAGTTATGAGAAAACACTACTCTTAATGTGCATTTTATTCAACATGGCCATTTGAAGCAACAGTCAGAGTGCTGTATACATTCAGTTGTCACATATGTCTACTATAGTCTTATATACAGGACAGTGTATTATGTGTATGCAGAGACTTGTTCAATGTGAACACCATCTAGAGTAACCAACCCATCTCAATAGAGACATTCCATTTGTAAAATAATGTATTTGGTCTTATCAGAATTCAACATTATTTTAAACTTGTTGAACAGTTTCTGTAAATCTGTTTCATCAACGAATAGCAGGGGCCTGGTCAGTCACGGTGGCAGTAGCATACACCACTGTCACTAGCGTAAAGCTACATACCACAACAACCTTCAAAATTCAAAGCTGAATGAGAAACTCTTATATGCACTGTTACATCATGTTAACATCAACACTGTGCGAATCCTTATAATCCCCCCCTCCTCCTCTTCCCATCAGAGATCGTTCTCCTAGTATGACTCCTCCCCACGGACACCCCCAACAACCAATTAATTATTCCCACTCCCCTGCAGTGGTCGCATCTCACTGCGCTGGGAATGAATGAATAATAAATGAATTATGGGCGGTAAAATGTTTCAAGTTTCATTTCTTGCTTAGTCAAAGGAAGAGAGGCAGATGGCACCCAGGACGAGAGTGGAAACGACAATTCTGCCAGTTATGTAGGACGTGGAGGTAGACAACCACAACCCTATCTGCACCGATGCACGAAAGGTCACACAGCTTTTACAGCTGTGACAGCACTGTAGTTATGTGGGCCTACTGTGCTATAAACAAAGCCGACGTCACAAAACGCTTTGTTTGTGCGTCAGAGTTGTGTAGAGTTAAGGTTGTGGTGGTCATTTGAATTTCTTTGTAGGCTTTCCAATTTCCAATCGGGCGTTCCTGATTGTGGTGCTATGGTGTCCAAGTGGTGTGATAGAGGAAATTATGGTTCTGTTATGGTGCTACAGTGTTACAGTTTTTCACAATCGTTAACACACGTTTCTCAAAACAATAACGGCTTTCTCAAAACTGCACACACAAAACTGAAAACCTCACACACAAAATGCTAAACCTGACACTAAATCCCTTTGCAAGATGACTCTTTGCAATCAAATATCTTACCTGTTCACAAAATGGAACTCGTGTTCTCATTTGGTACACACTGCCAGATTTTCAAATGACACACACATACCATTCATAATATTTGCTGCACACTACCAAGCATTCACAGCACACTGTAGTGCAAAATTGAAAACACAATTATAGAAATGGAACACACCATATGAATGACAATGACTCTGGAGAATGAGCCATTTCTCCTTTTGGAAAATGTCTCAGTGTAGGCCTACTTTTTTCATAGTCAAACATAAAACAGCACACAAATATCCAACAAAAAAAATTCCGGTACACACAGAGAACAGGCTGACGGTCTGGACGTTCCTGAATGTACTATGGTGAGCCAGAATCCTAGTTTGTATTTGTCGGAGTGTGATAGCTTTGTTCTCACGAACCATATTTGCAATTTCAGTCTCCTGTTCAGCTGTGAAAGTGTGTGTTCTTCCTCCACGGTGTGGTTCTCTTTCAGTCCTGCAAAATACAAATACTGTCAGCACACTGTATTCTATTGATATGCAGTATTACAGTACACAAGGCAAATAGATTTCGTACTTGTTCTCCATCCTGAAGGTTCTAATGATGGCAGCAACTGTGAAGCGGCTGAGATTTGGTTGGACCCTCTGGCCAGCTTCCCTCATGCTCAAACCATGGTTGAGCACATGATCTACCACAGTGGCCCGAATCTCATTAGAGATGACCGTTCTCCTTCTTTCTTTCTTTCTTTCTTTCTTTCTTTCTTTCTTTCTTTCTTCTCCTTCTTCTTCTCCTTGTCTAGCTCTTCCTTGTCCTCCTCCTTATCCTTGTCCTCCTCTTCATCTTTGTCCTCCTCCTCCTACTCTTCCTCCTCTTCCCTCTCTCTGTCCTCCTACTCCTCCTCCCTCTTGTCCCCCTCCTTCTTGTCCTCCTCTTCCTCTTCCTCCTCCTCCTCTCACTCTTACCCCTCTCCTTCTCTGGTTGTCAATATGTTCTACTGTAATGGCATCATCCCTGCCATGCTCTCCATCTCTTCAGGCAACTGCATCATTACTGGCCAGCGAAAGACAGGGCGGCATTCTGGGATACTATTTCCCCAAGTCACCAAAAAAAAAGTAATCCGTTACTCCTGAGTGCAATATAGCTCATGTGGTTGTTTGAGCCTTTATACTTCAACCTACTGTAACAGGCATTCGATAATGAGATAACCTGCCCATTATCATGTGTAGAGGTGTGTTTGGCATCATGTTGTTACCTCACCATGGAAACTGGTCTTCCACGTATCCTGTGTGTCTTGAGGATATCAGTACCCAGGGTACTTTTTGTTAGCACATGTTTTCCTTAGCTGGTGAAGTGAGGATGAAGAAGTCAGTCTCCGGAAAGGTGAGAAGACTGCATTCCCTCAAGATTTAGATCTGTGTTTTCTTTCCGTGTCATGGAAAGTGACTAAGGTAACGGGTCTCTGGGGATGAAACGGTTTAAAGAGGGCTGTTGCTGCTAGTCCGCCACCTCTTGTCTGCACTCTGTTTCTAGTTCCTCATCTCCTCTCCTTTCCTCTCCTCTCTTGTTCTGCCCTGCTTCCTCTCTTCCTCTTTCGACTTCCTCCCCACTGCTTCCCTACTTCCTCTCACATTTACCTTGCCTTCCTTTCCTTTCTCCCTTTTCTAATCTCTCCACCCTCCCTCCTCCCCTATATCCCCTGCTTTCTTCCCCCCACGTAATCTTTTCTCCTCCCATACTCTTTCTCTTCCTCTTACCTCCTCCATCCTCTATCCCCTTTCCCTCTTTGTCTTCACTCCTCACCTCCCCCCTCTCCCCTCATCCTCTATCCCCTCTCCTCTCCTTTACTTTACCTCTATTTTGTTTTCTCTGCCTCCTCTCAGCCTTGCCAGAACTCTTTACAGCTAGCAGAAGAGAGCAGATGGCTTGGACAAAAGTGGTATACGAATCCAGTAAATGCCTTTCTTTGTCTTTTAACTTTTAGATTTAATGTTAGGCTACCAAGGTCGTTCTGAGCGTCGGCATTCTGTTTCTAGAAAAACCTTTATCAATGTCTCCTCGCAATCCGCAATTCTGTTATGGCTTTGGAATGCAAGAGCATTCTGAGTGTGTGTGAGTGTGTGTGTGTGTCAGCCGATGTTCCTGCTCCTGATCAGGTGTCTGTTGTTGACACAGTGTTAAAGGCACTCACAGCTTTTGAAAAAGTTGACACATGAGACACTTCTCAACTTCCTTTACGCAACTATTGCCTATTTATTTTTATTTACGTAAAAAAAATCTAGAACCAGAACTTTACATATAAGGTAGAGAGTATCCCCAAATTCTTACAAATACTGAATCAAGTTTGGATTGATACAGTTATATTGTGCTATTTTACAGTTTTTCACAATTGTTAACACACATTTCTCAAAAAACGGCTTTCTCAAAACTGCACACACAAAACTGAAAACCTCACACACAAAATGCTAAACCTGACACTCCATTTGCAAGATGACTCTTTGCCATCAAATCTCTTACCTGTTCACAAAATGGAACTCGTGTTCTCATTTGGTACACACAGCCATATTTTCAAATGACACACACATACCATTCATAACAGTACACACAATAAGCATTTGCTGCACACTACCAAGCATTCACAGTACACAGTAGTGCAAAATTGAAAACACAATTCTAGAAATGGAACACACCATATGAAGGACAATGACTCTGGAGAATGAGCCATTTCAAATTTGTAAAATGTCTCAGTGTAGGCCTAATTTTTTCAAACATAAAACAGCACACATATGCGGCAAAAAAAAGGTTTATTTCTGAACAGTACAGTACTGTCAACGGGCCTGCTCAACCCATTGCAGCACACAAAGTGATGTTCCCATCACGCTGGCCGGGGACCTCAACAATGGCGTGCTGGCCAATGACATTTCTGCCCCGGCGCCTCCTCTTCACCAGGTTGAATCCAACCTCATCAATGAATATGTATTCATATAGCTCATTAGCTGTGTCATGCTCCTGGATCCGCCAAAACAGACAGCATGATAATGCAAGTTATAGTATGGACACAGTTGGGTCAACACAGTGGACTACAGTGAGACACTGTAGAAAAGGAACAATATTGGATTACAGGTACATGCATGTGTCAGTGCTGAATGTATGGGACTTACAAGCACAAACTCTTGCTGTAACTCCTTGATGTGGTCTGTGTTCCGGTCGAATAGGACCCTGTACACTTGTTTCATCCCCATGGCATTCCTGGGGCATTCCTTTCCCCCATGTTTCTGAATGTGACATGGTCAGCCAGGATCCTGGTTTGTATCTGTATCTGAGTGTGATAGTGTTGTTTTCACGAACCATTTTCACAATGTCAGTCTCCTGTTCGGCTGTGAAAGTGCATGTTCTTCCTCCACGGTGTGGTTCTCTTTCAGTCCTGCAAAATACAAATACAGTGAGCACACTGTATTCTATTGATATGCAGTATTTCAGTACACAAGGCAAATATAATTCACACCTGTTCTCCATTCTAAAGGTTCTAATGATGGCAGCAACTGTGAAGCGGCTGAGATTTGGTTGGACCCTCTGGCCAGCCTCCCTCATGCTCAAACCATGGTTGAGCACATGGTCAATCATGGTGGCCCGAATCTCATTAGAGATCACCGTTCTCTTTCTTCTTTCTCTTCCTCCTCCTTCTTCTTCTCCTCTTCCTCCTCCTCAACCTCCTTCTTCTTGTCGTCCTCCTCTTCCTCCTCCTCCTCCTCCTCCTTGTCATCCTCTCCCTCCTCTTCCTTGTCCTCTTCCTTGTCCTCTTCCTTGTCCTCTTCCTCCTCTCACTCTTACCCCTCTCCTTCTCTGGTTGTTGATATGTTCTAAGTTCTCCATTGTTCACCAAACAAAACAGAGGCTCAAGGCCCTTTTTATGCTGCAGTCCTGATCGCAAATTGCTCACCAGACCTGAGTGTTTAGAGATTTGAATAGTTGTGTGTTGTAGGTTGATGCTTTGAGACTTTACTTGAGAAGTGTGTGCAACAAATGAACATTGTGTGTAGTGTTTTGACAACAAGGTTATATGTAATTGACATCAGAGTGTAAACAAGGAAAGTCAGAGTCTAATGCAGATAAGGGAGTGTGAAGTAGTGCCAAATTGGGTCGAGCAATTGGTACATGAAGTTAAGGTTGTGAAATTGTGCCAAAGTTTTGCTTTTTGTGTGTTAACAATTGTGAAAAACTGTAGTAAAAGTGACATTTGAATTAGCTTTTCTCCTTAAAATTGGTTTTAATGTCCGACCAATCTCTAACTGAAAGAAAATACAGCAGAGATCAACCCTAGAACCAAGACTCCACTCATCCACCATCAGGCCTCCCCAGCCATTTGGAAGGTAATAAATGAGTGTTTTCAGCATGATGACAGCATGATGTACACACACAGTACACACTGCCAGCTTCAACCAGGAAGTACTCTCCGGTTTAAATGCTCAACCCATAAAAGCTTGTCTTCCGTAAGGATCTGTGCTCTGCACAGGCATAAATAATGGAACACAGAGTCCTAACAAGAAGTAGAAACTCGGTCCAGTAGCTACATGAGAGGAAGTGCTCAGTGTGTTGCTGTTACGTAAGCAGATACTGGGGAGAGATGACAACAAAGAAGCTTATATTGGAGCAGGTATATTACAGTTTTTCTCGATTGGTTACACACATTTTCTGAATGCATACCTCATACTCTCAGAACTCTACACACAAATCAAAAAAACACACACACGATGGGCAAAACCCCTCACTTCTCCTGCAAAATTAAACTTAACATTCAAAACAATGTTATTTAATCTGAAAATGGTATTTTGTTTTCAAATGACAAACACAAACCATCATATGAATAGACATTTATAAGAACCATTTGAACACTGATGTGCTCAATGTAAAACACTATGATGAATGGAAAACACTTCTTCTTCATTCATCAAAGTGAGTTAGGCCTTTTTTAGTTCAGTGTTACATTTACTACAGACAGTACATACATAAGTGTGTTGTAAAATATTTGAGAATATTGTTTTCATACTCAGAACACAGAAATACACGGTAACAAATATATTTTACATATATGTACACAGTGTACATCCCAACCAACACAAAGTTGAACATACAGTGGTTTACATACAAAATAACAGAATAATTTACTGTATAGTGTATACAGTTACATTATTATTATTTTTCTTTGTATTTGCCCTAATGTTATGGCGTTGTTTTCTAGGACCATGTTCATGATTTCAGTTTCCTGTTCAGGAGACAGAAGACGTTCCCGACCACCTTGTGTTGGTAATCTTTCAGTTCTGCTAAACATATAGTAAAATACTGTAAATACTGTGTAGGAATACAAAGTAGGAATACATTTTCCAAATACTTGAAACATACTTTATTTTTACAGTCCTACAGAACAGTCCACAGGCAATACTTTACTACTGTACTCATTGAGTACTGTATTGATATACTGTAGGCCTACTGCAATTTTGTAGTGAGAGTAGATTTCTTACCTATTCTCATTTCGGAAAGTCCCGATGATGGATCCTACAGTGTACCTGCTCAAATTTGGCTGTACTCTTTGCCCAGCCTCCCTCATTGTTAGACCATGGTTGACTACATGGTCAACCAAAGCGGCTCGGATCTCATCAGAGATTATGGTCCTTGGCCTTCCTCATCCTCGTCCTCCCTATCCTCCTCCTCTGACTCTCACTCCTCTGCCTCTGTTTCCAATGTTGGCATCCATTGCAAAAACAGAAAAGGTCACCTGTTGCCCTTTTATTCTAAAGCTCTGATTGCTAATTGTAAAACTGTGTGACAGGTGTTTGTCCATGCAATGAGTCAGTGTGCGTATTTGAATGGCAGTGTGTTCTTTGAGAAAACAAAAGATTTTCTTCAAATGCAGAGAATTGTGTGTAGTGTTTTGAAAAAAGTGTGTGTTAGAACTGCAATTTGAGTGTAAAGCAGGAATTGTGCTTGTAGTTTAGCACAATTGGTTCATGGGGTTGGTGCATGAGATACATGTTGTGATCATTGTGTCTCAAGTACCAGTATTTGTGTGTAAACAATTGAGAAAAACTGTAACAAACTGGACTAATTTATGGCAGAGGGGACACCCTAACAATGTTCAAAATATTCAAGATTTTGGCAGTTATAAATTGAGTCTATTAAAGTATGCCTAGGCCTTTGTAGTGCAGCTGATGTACACAGACCATTACAGTGCACATTGTCTATGCATTTTAGTAGGGCCCATCGTGGCCTGTGAAATCTAGTATCCTGGTCTATGAGGTCCAGTATCCTGGTCTATGAGGTCCAGTATCATGGTCTATGAGGTCCAATATCATGGCTTTACAGCAATGGCCTTAGAGACCGCAGCACACATGAGCACATTCCAGAACAAAGCAGAGATATTGATTATCTGTTGGCACCACTGGAACAAATCAATCGCATTACTGCATGTGGCTATGTCCTGGCGACCACCAGACTCATCACAGATACATACACTGCACACATTGGTTGAACACATGTCACATATTGCAAATGCAGTGTAAATGTACATACTTATCTTGTATTGTGTGTGTGGTCCTTCGCTTGGCTAGTGAAATTTAAAGAGAATAACTAACTAGAGAGACAGCACAGAAGAAGTAGTTTCAAACAGAGGTTTAACTAGCATTCTAGAACGTTTGCGTTCCAAGACAAATATGCAGGCAAGGCCGTTTCTATTTGAATAGGAAGATAGTAGTTACTTGTTTCTGTACTTTGTACTTATTTGATTTAGCTGAAGTCATTGAATGTCTGGGGTCTTGGTTTGAAATATACTGTAGATCAGAACATAAAAAGTCACAAATCCCAAAAATATATATTTCTAAGATGGTGTAACCATACAAACTTGATAGAGACTATAGCAACTATGACAGAAGGCTAACTTTATAGCCATAATAATGTTAGCTTCAATAGCTTTGATTTATTACATTTTGTGACATTTTGTTTCGTAATTACAGTTTTTCACAATTGTTAACACACGTTTCTCAAAACAATACTCTTACGTAACTGTTCACAAAATGGAACTCGTGTTTTCATTTGGTACACACAGCCATATTTTCAAATGACACACACATACCCTTCATTACAGTACACACACCTAAGCATTTTCTGCACACAACCAAGCATTTACAGCACACTGAAATGCAAAATTTAAAACACAATTATAGAAACGGAACACACCATATGAATGACAATGACTCTGGAGAATGAGCCATTTCTGCTTTTGTAAAATGTCTCAGTGTAGGCCTACTATTTTCATAGTCAAACATAAAACAGCACACAAATATGTATTTTCGGTACACACTGAACAGGCTGACGGTCTGGACGTTCATTTTACTTGAGAAATGTGTGCAACAACTGAACATTGTGTGTAGTGTTTTGACAACAAGGTGATGTGTAATTGACATCAGAGTGTAAACATGGAAAGTCAGAGTCTAATGCAGATAAGGGAGTGTGAAGTAGTGCCAAATTGGGTTGAGCAATTGGTACATGAAGTGAAGGTTGTGAAAACTGTGCCAAATTTTTGCTTTTAGTGTGTTACAGTTTTTCACAATTGTTACAGTTTTTTTCAAATGCTTACACACAAATTCCTTACTTTTCACACAATTTCTGAAACCTGACACTAAAACACCAGAACCCCACCTCAAATCTGCAAAACCATATGCACATTTTGGGCCTTTGACTCAGTTTTCAATTTCATAAAACACTTTTTGCAAAACACAACACACAATTCTCCACGTAAAACACAAAATTCTAACAGGAACCATCTTGATTTCCTTTTTCAAACACAACCAATCAAAATGCCACACTAATTCATCAGTGCCTTACACTAACTCCTCACATGTGCAAACACTCATTGCTTTACTCAACACCAACCAATCATGTCTTTAGAATAGGCCTATAAATAGCTTAATTTTAGTTGATTTACAGTGGTAGGTATAATTTGAACCTTTACTGTAGAAAAGATAACAGGTATGTAACAATATACTGTAATATACACATGTTCTAATGTACACATAATAGCTGTTTCAGCACAACACACGGTATACTATACACAAACATATATTTTAGCATCCATTGACTGCAGTGCACTGCATGATTGGTCACAGTCTGGTGGATTACTGTATCACACCGTGCAACAGTACAGTGACTGTAAGAAGACATTCTGACAATATTGTAGAACATAGTATATATTACTGTATGCTACAGTTCATGGTACACACAGACACACCATTCCGTAATCACCTTTTTCAAAATTAGGTTCGGTTTCTGTCCTACTACACTCTTTCTTTTGTACTGTGTAATACTGTATTCACAACCACAAATGCTTATAGTAAAAAAAAAAATATATATATATATATTATAGTTTGGTTTCAATCTTGTTTTCGTGTTTACCATGAATTTTTCATCATCTCTGCCATTTACAGTTTTTTACGATTGGATAAACACTCAAATCAAAAGTATTACACACTTATCAAAACCTTCAGTCAAGGAGCAAAACAACAGCTCAGATTTGCACCACTATAAGCACATGTCAACATCACACTTTTTGCGAAACAATACACACAAGTGATTTGCACAACACTAAACACACTTGTATGCATTAGACACAGAAGTATATCAAGATGTCACTTCCTTGCAATTACAAAGCACTGACAGTCAAATTACCATACCTATGTGGCAATTGGTTAAATACAGCCATCAGGTGCGCAAACACATGATTGCTTAATTGTAGACACAACAAACAGGTTTAAGCACTATAAAAATGCAATAGGTGAGTTCACCTATCTTCAACCAAAATGGAAGGAATCAGAGGGAGAGGAGTGAGGGTGAGAGGGGGAATCCACGGAGGAGGAGGAGGAGCAGAAGCAGAAGGAGGAAGAGGCAGAGGCCATGCCAGAGGCCGTGCCAGAGGTAGAGGTAGAGGCCGAGGTGGAGGTAGAGGAAGAGGAAGACCTGAAGCAGGAGAGGCTCAAAGAAGAGGACCAAATTTGTCTGATGACATTCGCGCCACACTTGTTGACCATGTAGTAAACCATGGGTTGACACTGAGGGAGGCTGGACTACGAGTTCAGCCAAATCTTAGCAGATTCACAGTGGCATCTGTCATTAGGACCTTTCGATGAGAAAACAGGTACAAAATAATCTCTTTACAGCTGCTTATTGTATGCACCATATCAGCACTTTTGATACCCCTTCCTGTGACATTTTACAGTAGGTTACATGTATTTTGTTCTACATAGGATTGAGGGTCGAGCACGACAAGGAGGAAGGGCGCCCATATTCAACCAAGAGCAAGAAAGAGAGATCGTTAACATGGTTCTGGCCAATAATGCAATAAGGCTCAGAGAAATCCAAGCCAACATTATTGGCGACCATGCCATTTTCCATGATGTCAATCAGGTCTCTCTTTCTACACTGGCATGCATCCTGACCAAAAATCAGGTTATGATGAAACAGATTTATCGAGTGCCTTTTGAGCGTAACTCAGAGAGGGTCAAACGGCTGCGGCATGAGTATGTGGAGGTATGTATTGTTCACTTTAGCATTCTAATGTTGCATACCTTTTTACATGTAAATGTACTGTATACTAAATCTATGCTGAACTACACAATATTGTCTTTCACTGTATTTCAGAGAGTTTTACAGATGGATGCTGAGGCAATCCCTCAGGAATTTATATATATAGATGAGGCAGGGTTCAACCTCACAAAAGTTAGAAGGAGAGGCAGAAATATCATTGGCCAGAGGGCTATCATCAATGTCCCAGGGCAACGTGGGGGTAACATCACCCTTTTTGCTGCCATCACCCAGAATGGGGTCCTCCTCGCCAATATGGGCCCTTATAACACAGCTCACATCCTCACATTTTTGGACCGATTGCAAAACGTCATCACTGCAGTAAACCACATGCACCAGATGCAATATATTGTCGTCTGGGACAATGTGTCATTCCACCGCTCTGCTCTGGCCCAGAACTGGTTTCAACACCATCCACAGTTCACAAATCCTTACCTTCCACCCTACTCTCCATTTCTTAACCCAATCGAAGAGTTTTTCTCGGCATGGCGGTGGAAGGTGTACGATCTCCGGCCCCAGGCTCAGGTACCCCTCATTCAGGCCATGGAGGAGGCCTGTGACCAAATCGATGCTGCGGCAGTACAAGGATGGATTCGACATTCCAGACGGTTCGTCCCACGTTGCCTTGCCAATGAGGATATTGCCTGTGATGTCGATGAAATTCTCTGGCCAGATCCAGCTAGGCGGAGAGATGATGTATAGCATTTTCTGTACTGTATTTTTGTTTTTTTGGTACTGGATACAATGTTATGTTTGTCCGATAGCTTACACAGTATGCAGTTATGAAAACTGAGACATGTTTTGTTGTGATTCTCCATGTTGACAAATTTGGGTATATGGAGACAAATAAATTATATTTATCAGTCTGCAGCATCGGTCTTGTGTAGTCTTGAATTTATTGTATATTTGCACTTTCTCTGTGTACTTCACTTGCACTACTCTAATCACTCATAAGTAGAATGGCTAAAAGTGTTTTAGGTTTGCAACAGCAGTGTGTAACTGGTACAAACAGAATTAAGTCATATGCAACGTGTGTGTTTCATATGGTAACAAAATATGGTTTTGTTAAATTAGTGTATAGTTTTTGCAAGCGTGTTTCATTTTGCAAAGGATCTGAGGTGTTTTTCTCATTGGGTGTGTGGTTGTGCTAATTGTGTGAGGTGTTTTGAAAAACAAAACAAAACGATCAAAATCATGCTTACAGTTTTTCTCAATTGTTTACACACAAATACTGGTACTTGAGACACAATGACCACAACATGTAACTCATGTACCAACCCCATGAACCAATTGTGCAAGCACAATTCCTGCTTTACACTCAAATTGCAGTTCTAAAACACACTTTTCATGAAGAAAATCTTTTGTTTTCACAAGGAACACACTGCCATTCAAATACGCACACTGACTCATTGCATGGACAAACACCTGTCACACAGTTTTACAATTAGCAATCAGAGCTTTAGCATAAAAGGGCAACAGGTAACCTCTTCTGATTTTGAGCAATGGATGCCAACATTGGAAACAGAGGCAGAGGAGTGAGAATAAGAGGAGGAGGACGGGGAGGACGAGGATGAGGAAGGCCAAGGACCATAATCTCTGATGAGATCCGAGCCGCTTTGGTTGACCATGTGGTCAACCATGGTCTAACAATGAGGGAGGCTGGGCAAAGAGTACAGCCAAATTTGAGCAGGTACACTGTAGCATCCATCATCCGGACTTTCCGAAATGAGAATAGGTAAGAAATCTACTCTCACTACAAAATTGCAGTAGGCCTACTGCATATCAATACAGTACTCAATGAGTACAGTAGTACAGTATTGCCTGTGGACTGTTCTGTAGGACTGTAAAAATAAAGTATGTTTCAAGTATTTGGAAAATGTATTCCTACTTTGTATTCCAACACAGTATTTACAGTATTTTACTATTTGTTTGGCAGAACTGAAAGATTACCAACACAAGGTGGTCGGGAACGTCTTCTGTCTCCTGAAAATAACGCCATAACATTACGGCAAATACAAAGAAAATAATAATAATGTAACTGTATACACTATACAGTAAATTGTTCTGTTGTTTTGTATGTAGACCACTGTATGTGCAACTTTGTGTTGGTTGGGATGTACACTGTGTACATTGTTTTTCTGGGAAAAATACATAAAATATATTTGTTACCGTGTATTTCTGTGTTCTGAGTATAAAAACAATATTCTCAAATATTTTACAACACACTTATGTATGTACTGTCTGTAGTAAGTGTAACACTGAACAAAAAAAGGCCTAACTCACTATGATGAATGAATGTGTGTTTTCCATTCATCATAGTGTTTTACATTGAGCACATCAGTGTTCAAATGGTTCTTATAAATGTCTATTCATATGATGGTTTGTGTTTGTCATTTGAAAACAAAATACCATTTTGAGATTAAATAACATTGTTTTGAATGTTAAGTTTAATTTTGCAGGAGAAGTGAGGGGTTTTGCCCATTGTGTGTGTGTTTTTTTGATTTGTGTGTAGAGTTCTGAGTATGAGGTATGCATTCAGAAAATGTGTGTAACCAATCGAGAAAAACTGTAAGCAATCGAGAAAAACCGTACTTTCAATCTTGTACAGAAAATGTACAAAGGAGCTCATGAAAGAAGAGCTTTCCATTTACATTTAGCAGATACTCTTATCCAGAGCGACTCACAGTAAGTACAGGGTCATTCCCCCGAAGGAAGTAGGGTGAAGTGGACACAACATCATTTCGCACGGCCAGGAACCAAACCGGCAACCTTCTAATTGGTAGCCCGATTCCCTCACCGCTCAGCCATCTGACCCCCCTTTAGGTTTTGAATAACTGTGTGTATATGATATATCCAAAATTTTAATATAATGGCGAAAAAAGTAATAAGTGTTTGCAACATGAGACAAATGTGTGCTTTTGAGACGTGTTTGTGATATTTAGAAAGCAGTGCTTTATTTTGCAAGAGAAGCAAGGCCTTTTGCATTTTGTGTGTGCAGTTGTTGGATTTGTGTGTTAAGTTTTGAAAAAAAGAGGACAAGTAAAAAAAATGTGTGTAAGCATTTGAAAAAAACTGTAACACACAAAAAGCAAACATTTGGCACACTTTTCACAACCTTCACTTCAGGTACCAATTGTTCGACCCAATTTGGCAGTACTTCAAACTCCCTTATCTGCATTAGACTCTGACTTTCCTTGTTTACACACTGATGTAAATTACACATCACCTTGTTGTCAAAACACTACACACAATGTTTAGTTGTTGCACACACTTCTCAAGTAAAGTCTCAAAGCATCAACCTACAACACACAAATATTCGAATCTCTAAACACTCAGGTCTGGTGAGCAATTTACGATCAGGACTGCAACATACAGTTTTTTCCAATTGCTTACAGTTTTTTTCAAATGCTTACACACATTTTTTTTACTTGTCCTCTTTTTTTCAAAACTTACAGTTTTTTTCCAATTGCTTACGTAAGCACAATTTTGAAAACAGGGTTCACTTTGTCAAAACACAACACACGATTCACACAACTAGACACACAAGTAGCAGAACACCTCCAATCTTTTGCAAAATGAAACACTTCGTTCAAAACTATACAATCATGTATAAAAACCCATTTCTGTCACCGTATGCCACACACATGGTTCATAAAATTTGACTCTGTTTGAACTAGTTACACACTGCTGTGTAAAATGTAAAACACTATTACATTAACTATTGTTTTCTAATGATAGAACCTGCTTGATTTTGAGATATTGTTCCAGAAGAGTACGTAAAAGTACATGAATATGTTGACCAAACACAACACACAAGACTAGTACTGCACACTGCTGAAAATATTTACTGTATTTTCCCACATTGTCTACCTAAAGGTTGCATTTTGTGCAGAAAATCTGAACATATTTCAAATTTATGTAAATACTGTAGTAGGCTACATAGTAGTCTGTAAACACACCAAATACATTTGTCAAGACAAAAGAAAGAATACAGCAAATGAAATACAGTACATTATTTCAATCGTGGACTGCAGTGAATATGTACAAAAAAAGTACTGATGTAGTGCATATAGCTGTAGCTACATGTAGCTACATTTTACTGTACTGTAGACAGTACAGAATAGTAGTTTTCACCTGTGCTCTTGTCGAATTGTCCAAATTACTGTTGCAACAGTATATCTGCTGAGGTTGGGCTGAACTCTCTGTCCAGCCTCTCTCAATGTTGCCCCATGGTTCACAACATGGTCAACCAATGTTCAATGTTGTTTGAATTTCATTAGATACTGTAAATTTGTCCCTATTCTTCCACGGCCTCCAGGTCTACCTCTCCCTCTCCCTACCTTCCTCCACGGGCTCCCCCTCTCATCCTACCTCTCCCTCTTCCTCTACCTGCAACATTGCCTTCCATTTTTGATGAGGACAGGTACACTGACCTGTTGCCTTTTTATAGTGCTTACACCTGATTGGTATGTTTACAGTTTAGCACTTTAGTGCTTGTACACCTGACGCCCGTGTTTGATCTATCTGTTCACATGTGTGGCATTTTACAAGGCAGTGTCTAAAAAAAGTGACATAATCTTACAGTAAATGTGTCTAATGTAGAAAAGTGTGTTTAGTGATTTGCAAAACACTGTGTGTAGTATTTTGCAAATAGTGTGAGGATGAGAATGTGCTTATAGTTGTGCAGGTCTGGCCTTCTGGTGTGCTCCTTGAGTGTCAGATTTCACTAACTGTGTGTTATTTGACATTTTTGTGTCTAAGCAATTGGAAAAAATTGGAAAAAGGGCCTTGAGCCTCTGTTTTGTTTGGTGAACAATGAGTGAGCGTCTGTAATATGACGGCGCAGAAACCACGTGTTTACGTAATGGAAAGCCAATCTTTCAGTTTAACCCCTCCTCCCCATCTATTTCTAACTCAGATGCTTGGCTAGTGGAAATACACGCAAAAAACTGCGGGCGCACCGTACTTTTGGAGATGAAAGTGAGGCATTTGTGAAACAATTCAGAGCAACCAGTCAGGCAAGAAACAACCACCCAAAGAACCGGGACAGGCATCAGAGAGCAAAACCTGTCCACAGAACGCTGCAGTAAGGGCAGGGATTATATGAAAACTGGGCTTTTAGGAATTTGATCACCATTTGGTTTGTAGCCTAAAGAAGATACCAAGTGGACTTAATGCGGCTATGTGTTGTGTTTTGTTTGGGCTATCATTGCAGTAGTGTGTGTATGCATCCTCCCCTGCCGTTTGATGCTGTTCAGATCCCGTTGACAGTACTGTACTGTTCAGAAATAAAACTTTTTTTGATGCATATGTGTGCTGTTTTATGTTTGACTATGAAAAAAGTAGGCCTACACTGAGACATTTTCCAAAAGGAGAAATGGCTCATTCTCCAGAGTCATTGTCATTCATATGGTGTGTTCCATTTATAGAATTGTGTTTTAAATTTTGCACTACTGTGTGCTGTGAATGCTAGGTAGTGTGCAGCAAATGCTTATTGTGTGTACTGTTATGAATGGTATGAGTGTGTCATTTGAAAATATGTCTGTGTGTACCAATTGAGAACACGAGTTGCATTTTGTGAACAGGTAAGACAGGGAGTCAGGTGGCTGAGCGGTGAGGGAGTCGGGCTAGTAATCTGAAGGTTGCCAGTTCGATTCCCGGCCGAGTCAATTGACGTTGTGTCCTTGGGCAAGGCACTTCACCCTACTTGCCTCGGGGGGGAATGTCCCTGTACTTACTGTAAGTCGCTCTGGATAAGAGCGTCTGCTAAATGACTAAATGTAAATGTAAGACATTTGATGGCAAAGAGTCATCTTGCAAAGGGAGTGTCAGGTTTAGCATTTTGTGTGTGAGGTTTTCAGTTTTGAGAAAGCCGTTATTGTTTTGAGAAACGTGTGATAACCATTGTGAAAAACTGTAAATTACTATCTTTTCACAGTTGCCAAAATTAGAACTATGGAATGTTCTGTAATTGTTTGTGCACATTGTTTTACATTGAGTGGCGTTGTGAACCATCTTATTAAACTTATTAACTAAATCTTTAGAGAACAGCGTATTCACGACTCTGACACAGGCTATAAAAGGCTGTGTGCTCATCTAAGAAGGGAACATGTTGATCTTGTCGGATCTCTCTGGACTGGAACCTCCCCAAGAGATGATTATGAAAGAGCATGATTATATGAGCCTACTGTATTTTAGGCCCTGTGCATCATTAAGAGTGCGAGGGAGAGAGAGAGTTAGTGAGTGAGCGAGAGAGAGAGAGAGAGAGAGAGAGAGAGAGAGAGAGAGAGAGAGAGAGAGAGAGAGAGAGAGAGAGAGAAAGAGAGAAAGAGAAAGAGAGAGAATGCCTGTGTACCATGCCAAGCAGTGACTGATGGGCGGTTAGAGGAAGTCAGTGAAAGGGGAAGGGCAATGGCAGAGGGTGCAGAAGGGTATGGCTGGCATCACTGTGATCAGTGTAGCAGCAACACCCCCCGCCTTGGCCTCTGGGAAGGTCAGTCAGTCCCCCCCTCTCCCCCCGACCCTGCAAGACAAACTGAGACTATGAGTGCAGACCCATTCAAAAGTACTTCTATGTAAAGCATATTACACAAGAAAAGAAACACTTCAACAACATTCGGAAACACGTACTGTAATATTTGAAAAATTGAGAACTTTTATTTGTATAGCTTTTTATAGCGATTGCACATCTGTTTCCCTTTTACATTGTACATTTTTGTATCTTGACAATTTTTACTTTGTCTGTCAATGTCTAACCTGGGATCAATAAAGTACCACTCTACTCTCTCTTTACTCTCTTACAGTACTGTATTGGCGCTGGTTTTTCCAGATGGGCAGAGAGTGGCCTTCTCCTGCCTACTCTACACACACTGAGTGTGGGCAGGACCAGGCTGTACAGAGGGGTGTCTGGATCCTCTCCCTGCCAGTGCCACTGCCCTAATCTCTGCACATTAATAATTAGTCAGGATTTGAGGGGGTGGTTATTAAGTGTGTGGATTCTTCAATTTGTTCTATTGGCCGTTTGGCCCATTACTCACCGCGTAGGAGCTCTCTGGAGGGCTAGTGCTTTTCTCTGTTCCATCAACATATCATTACAGCCCCACCATACTACAGAGGGATCCTACTACAATCGTTTAAACTGCCAAGACCATAAGTATGTTTATCGGTGTTCAGTCATACGTATAATATAAAATGTTTGATTTATAAATAGTTTTGTATTTAAATCATTAAATAGTTGTTTTCATCCAATGATACAGTACTCCAATTTGGGGGTAACGCCGCACAGTAACAATACTGTAATAATAATATTGCATCTTCTTCTAACTAAGTAATATAACGGTATAACAGTAGTGGCAATTAGAGGGATGATATTTCATTAAAAAAATATATTCTATCTACTTATAGCTATGTATAAAAAAAAATACACATCTATATTTGGGATTATTCCTTGGTGTTAACTCAATATTCACCTCAAACCATCCATGAGTTCTGGATGTTGCGTCGGCTCCTGTAAGAGACAGACAGACAAACGGCTTGTGATGCAGTGGAACCCCGCTCCTGCCCCTCCCCATGAGCAGCTGTACTGGACATTTACTGGAGGGGACACCTAAGTGGCCGAGAGCTCTCCGGATGGCCAGCAGATGCTGGAAGAAGTTGTGTGCGTGTATGTGCATATGTGCTGTGTTTGTGTGTACTGGAGTGTATGACAGTCCTATCGGTTGCTCATCTGCTCCTATCTCCCAGCCGTGCCAGACACACCGCCCTCTCTTAGTGGGGGACGGCTTAGCCAAGAGCATTCTGAGTGAGGAGTGGGGTGAAGGACATCGGATGGTTCTAGCAAAGTTTACCCTCCTCTCAGAGGACAGAGACTTGGCTTTAAGTCCCTGAGAGCAACAGCACAAGCCCCGTCTAACTCAAAGAGCACAGTCAACGCTGCCTATGTTGCTTGAAACAGTCGTATCTCTTATTTAAAAAAAAGATTTGCCATTGTGGTTTCAAATGTCATATTCAACATGTCCTGTCTGCTTTCTTTTGTTATGCTTCTGGAAATGTTTGGTCAGGATCGCTGTGCATGTCCTACAGTGTTCACACCACTCCGCCCCTAGACCCTGGTCTGGCCTATCAAACGCTGCTACTGTAATGATGGCTGACAAAACAGGCAGACACCAACCTCCTGGGTGCAATAATACTTTACACAGCACAGCAGAGAGATCAATAGGAGACGGGCATATGAGAGGGCCCTGGACAAGAGCCCACAGGCACCTTCTCCTGGAGGAGGAATGGGGGGGGGGGTAGTGCGTTAGTTTAGAAGAGCTGACCTCACACACACATGCACCGCGCTTGTTGTACCCATGTGAGATCAAGAAGTTCAATGTAGATGGACACGAACGCACTTCCACACAGGTGGCAAAAGACCAATGAGCAAATACACACACTCCCACACAAATACACACAGCCATGCCACACTTCCCGACATACACTCACACATGTATGAACATGCACAAGGCAAGAATGACATGAAGTGTAAACATTTGTACGGATGCGCGGATGTGTAGGTATGACTCTTAAGGTGATTATCATCCTATCGAGCCTGTTTTAGACCAGAACGTGTTCGATTTAGGTTTATTTGGTGTCACTGAGTCCTATATGAGCTGTGCCTGAATCTCAGGATCACATGGTCTAGTGAAATCAATTTTCAATCTAATGATCAAAACTCAATCAATACTAATGATACACATGCGAGAAGACTGGGTCAGTGGGATGTCATCTCTCTCACAAAGCTGCCAGAGAAGCCTGTAGGCCTATACTTGACATTATTATACTAGCGACACACTTATTTAAAATTGTTGCTGCGGTGACTTCTGTCTGAAGGGAAACTTTACACTTATATCATGATAGACGAGGCTGTTTGTCTCCTTTTTAAGAGTATTTCAAGGACAGAGTATGACAAGGAAAGGATGTGTTATGTATGAATTGTGTGATATCATATCTGGTCTGTCCTTTATTTTGAATAATGCTCTGTCAGTTTGCTACACAATTTATACACAAGCAAATACTAACCAAATGACCTGTCCTGAGTGCCCATAAAATGTTGCCTGAGCCTAATGGGCCACTAATCTGAAACAGGAATTGGGGGTGGGGGGTGTCCTCCTGATGTAAATCAATCTCTCTCTCTCTGGATCCAGCTCACATTGGTTGAATGATTAAGAGAGTAGATGAGGAGAGGTTATGTTCCCAGTACTTGCTAATGGGTCATGGGTCACCCCTACGTAGAGATGTAGCGAGAGAAACCAATTACTGTATGAAGCTCGGCCTGTTACAACAGAGATAGGGTGGGTGCCAGGTAGTCAGAGTACTGCACAGACATGACAATAATCTGACAGCAAGGTCAACCATCCTAAATGATGACTATGCAGAATCTGTAGACTTTATAAGAGCAAAAACACTGTTTTCTTCTACACTTGGACATGATTAATTCTGCAATGAAAATATTGTATTGTTCTACTTCAGGTATAATACATGAAGTTTTATTTAATTGGTCAGGATGAACCTTTGCAGTTAAGGCGAACAAAAGGACTACAATCCTGATTCTGAATGTCTAAAGCTAGAAAATGAGGCTGGCCAGTGGTCTCTTATTCAGTTCTGTCTCCCCTCTTAGAGGAAGCAGGCAACAACGCGTTGTTTAGTTCCTCTTCAGTCTGTGATGGAAAACATCCTTCCTGGGAGAGGGATGTGTACGTAGCAGTAACAATCACCATGAGCAACACTAACAGACCCGGAACCCCATGGGTCTAGATGTGAGGACTGCTGGTAATAACACTGCCATAGTGCACACAACTCTAGGTCAACTTACAGTCTAGGTCTACCTACATATGTATGGCGTTTGTGCATGTTCTTGTGTGCGCAGGTCAGGGAGAGAGTTTGTGTGTTTTTTAAATTGTTTGTTCTGTGTTTGTGTGTGTCTGTGTGTGAGAAAGAAAGAGAGAGACAGAGAGAGGGAGAGAGACTGTCTGTGTGTGTGTATGAGAGAAAGAAAATGTGTGTTGTGTTTGAGACACTAGGTAGAGTTGTGGTTGCCAAAGTAACAGCTAATGGGACTCTAAAGACAAAAAATGCATCTTTAAGACCAAAGCACAACTCCTATGGTATAATGTGTATTAGTCACAAGGCTAAATAGTCTAAATCATAACGTAGACAATTTTCGCCCTACAAAGCCTTTAAAACCATGGTGCAGGCAGATTCATGTCACCTGCTTCTCACCAACCTATCACAGGCCAACCTGTTACCTGTGACCTCTTTATGAAACAAGGCTGTATCACCTACAACCCGTGGAACTCCCTTGTAAAGATAACCTAATGATTCAGTCTATAAAACTGCCTGCAGGTTCAGACAAACATTGTGATACATTATGAATTGTCAATGTCTAACACACACCCCTGATCCACAGTGCAATTTACAACTATCATTCACTTATTTACAATATGACGCGAATGGGTCACTGACTTACATTATATCAATCATTGAGACAATAGCAGACTGTCCTCTTCATAAAACATCTGAGAGCGTCTGTAATATGACGGCGCAGAAACCACGTGTTTACGTAATGGAAAGCCAATCTTTCAGTTTAACCCCTCCTCCCCATCTATTTCTAACTCAGATGCTTGGCTAGTGGAAATACACGCAAAAAACTGCGGGCGCACCGTACTTTTGGAGATGAAAGTGAGGCATTTGTGAAACAATTCAGAGCAACCAGTCAGGCAAGAAACAACCACCCAAAGAACCGGGACAGGCATCAGAGAGCAAAACCTGTCCACAGAACGCTGCAGTAAGGGCAGAGATTATATGAAAACTGGGCTTTTAGGAATTTGATCACCATTTGGTTTGTAGCCTAAAGAAGATACCAAGTGGACTTAATGCGGCTATGTGTTGTGTTTTGTTTGGGCTATCATTGCAGTAGTGTGTGTATGCATCCTCCCCTGCCGATTGATGCTGTTCAGATCCACCCTCCTCTCCATACAGTCATGAACTAACAAGGTTTTTCTCCTCGAAAATACGCCGTTTCACTGTTTTCACGCTAGTTCAGTTTGTTTACCGGCTGCACGTCTCCTTCCGGCTCGACACATGCAATTTATAGAGTATATTTTTTATAACCGACCAGCTAAGGTGGCATCATTTATACGCCAGAAGAAGAAAAAACACATCAACTGCAAAGTCCGACAGATAGTGAATATTTCACCACGTGAATGAAAGCGCGAAGGACTTGGATATCCCCTATTTTTCTATGTTACAATCTGTAGGCTTGTTTTGGAAAACTGATTCACTAGAGTTATTATGCAACCGCAAGGATCTCATCTCTATCTGGGTGTTTAAGCCACTGGATTGCTCTTCGCCCAAATCAATGTGGTTTCTTTGGAACATTTTCAGCAAAGGAACGCATATGCTGCAGTGTCTTTGTGGCAAGAGTCTTAAGAAAACCAAGAATCCAAGTGGTAAGTTCATTGCCATCGCGCGCTCATTCATCTCGCCTTTAACTGCACTCTGAGTGAGTGAGTGTTGTACCTTTGTTGTAATGGTGATAGATCTGCAATCATATTTGTGCAGCGAGCGGATGCAGAGAAGCAGGAGGGGGGACAACTTCTCCTGTAGACCGCCTATAGCGAGCGCCCAGCTTAGGGACGCGCCGCGCACAGTCACAATACGACGCTGCATCACCAAAGCTCCACAATCTCCTAACTTTTTAAATAGCGCGCTGACACATGCTATTATAGCACCTTAGATGGGCAAAGCGTTCAAATGTTGGTAGCGTTCATCGTTGAGTCGCTTATCTTACGTGATCTGCTATACAGGTATTTAATTCCCAGTTTGCTGCTGCAGCATTTCCCCTGCAACACCTACCTATTAAACAAGCTAGGGTAGGCTTCCACAGGCAGACGGAGAAGACGGCTCTACACAGTATGTCTCCTTATATTGTAATGGAACCTAAGATAGTAATATCAAGCGCTACCACAGGCTCTATCACAACATTGAGGTTCATAACAGACCAGTGCAGGTGTGTGTGTTGGTTAGGCTATTATTGGCCTAAACGAAATTAACTGTTTTCATATGCTAAAACACCCACTTCACAGCATTCGACACTGATTTCAATAGGCCCACATCACCATCACAAGTGAGCATGGACCTGATTTACAACGCCAATTCACCACTGTCGAACTACTGAGGATTTCAATAGTGCAACAATTCACGCTAAATAAAGCGATTTTTGTTTGGAGGAAAGGAGGTTTCTTTCAACAGGCTGTTGTACAGATAATTTTGCGCAAAATGTTGCCTCGTGTTGAACCAGGCTTATTTAGAGTGTTTTAAGTTGATGCGCTTGGCACCAACGTTTTGCTTCCTCGACATTGCCACTGCAGTAGAGTAGATCATGACAGCGAAGCTGGGCAAATGCTGAGGCTTGCTGACATTGCAAGAATAACGACCAAATATCAGCTGTTATCACTTGATGGCTAACATCTCCGTGTATATAGCCTACATAAAAGCTGAAACTAAGATATAGCCCAGCGTAAGTGGCATGCAGGCTTGCAGACTATCAGTGCGTGCTATGTATG
The DNA here is from genome assembly GCF_038355195.1 of Osmerus mordax. Taxonomy (NCBI): domain Eukaryota; kingdom Metazoa; phylum Chordata; class Actinopteri; order Osmeriformes; family Osmeridae; genus Osmerus; species Osmerus mordax. Next base: position 7,180,531 of record NC_090051.1, on the reverse strand, counting down.
AATAGATTTTGTGCAGCCTCAAGAATTCTGTGCGGCTTTGAAGCACCTCCTCGCGATGAAACGAGCTGCAGCAAAAAAGATAACTTCTAGAAGTCGCACTCTGGATAAGACGTAACCAAATTGTCGTGTTTTTTCTTTTAACCAAATCCCCCAGAGTTTAAACCAAACCCTAGAGGTGTACAATTAACCTCCATGTGGCAGTCAAAAAGTATCTTGAGATCGCAGCCTACTGAATTATGGTACACACTGCGGGCGTAATGCGTAAAATAGGTACTGTATTGTGGCGGTAGATCAGAGAGAAAATCGTCTGAACAACTTACTACTTCGGCGAGAAATGTAACGGCTTTAACAGGTGGAAACTACAAATCAAACAAAAGCACCATAATAAAATGAAAGCAGCATCATAAGCTGTAGGTGAACAGCTGAAACACGATATCGTACCCCCTTTGTTTTTATAAACCTAACCTCTTCACTCACTCACTCACACACACACACACACACACACACACACACACACACACACACACACACACACACACACACACACACACACACACACACACACACACACACACACACACACACACACACACACTCACTCACTCACTCACTCACTCACTCACTCACTCACTCACTCACACAACCACCACCACTCCTTCAAAGTTCAGGAAGCCAGGAGGCTTGAAGTCTGCTGGATAATGAGTGCTGCTCAGCGCTGGCCTGGGCTATTGGGCATCCATGGCTCAGAGGATGTGGGGCTACACAACACAGCTCAGAGAGCAGTGAGAGGCACAGCACTAGTCCCAGTGGTATCGAGCTTCTCAACATTTGTCAGTGCTGTAGGAAACATCTGCTGTCTGGTACTGATAAAGAGTTTGCATGTCTCTTTTTCTCTGTCGGTCTATTTCTCTCTCTCTCGTCCTCGTTCTCCCTCCATCCTTTCTCTCTATTGTTCTATCTCCTATAGTGTCCATGTTGCTGGTGGTTTGGTATGTTGGCTCTATAGGTACCTTCTGGTCCAGCAGATGGCACTTGCTGATAGCCTTGTGTTGGCTAATATTTGCCTCGCAGGGGCATCATTTCTGTGTGTGTGCGACTGTGTGTGTGTCTGTTCTCCCTTCCCGAATGTGTAAGGTAAGCACAGATTGAGGATTAATCTGAAGGAAAACTGATTGGTTGAGAGACCTAGAACAAACCCCATATTGAGGAATAAGAGATCAAACTGCATAGTCCCTCCTTCTCCTACTCAGGTTGTGCCTGTAACCGGAGGGCCGTATGACTCATCCTTTTGTCCTAGCTGGTTAAGGAATCTTTAAATTGACATTTCCTTTAAAACTCGGAAGCAGTTAGAGATACTTTTTAGGCAGTGCAGACCAAACCACAGCTTTGCTGTAAAGGGGCTGTCACATCCATGTTTATGTCCTGTCCTAAACTCATACCAGCCTAGGCTGTTTCCGGAACATCCAGGGGCTGTTATTCAGACATGTAGGTCGATTTGTGTTTTGTAAGTGTGTAGGATCAAATGACAAATTTGAGCATAAGGTTGTGAATCTGGAGAACTTGAACATGCAATTAAGCCTCTATCGTATCCAAGCTAGCTGGAAATGTTTATTTTACACTCATGGTTTGTTTTCTCTGGGAGGGTCCACAGCAGCTGTCTGTCATTGGTGATCGTGCCTGCTGCTCACTGTGAACATCGCTCTGTCGGTTTGGAAACCCACCAATGTGTAGATGAGAGTTCCTGGCCCTTACTGCGCTGTGTGTTCCCTCTGCCACTCCGTACCTACATTGCCAACTAAACAAACAACAGTGTCTTACCTTCCATATCAACACCAGACGTGCCACTGACAGGTGTCGGGACCAGAAGACTAGAAAGATGAGGAGATACCTCTGACAGGATGACAGGAGGGAGAAGTTGAGTTTGGACAACACTAGTTTCTCTCTTGTAAACCATTTCATAGTCATTCTGTTCCTGGTGAGGAATGGGAAACCAGACATCCAAGAATGACGCAAGTACATGAAGTAAAACGTTTAAAAAAAAAGTGACAAAAACTGCAGCATTCGGCTCATTAAGTTCAGTAGCCGAGATATCCTCATGGGAGTGGCTCAGCTGGTGACCCTGAGATGATGGTGACCAGGCCTGGATACTGTGGCCCTGAAGTTGGGGACCTGGGGTTGCCCTGGTGCAAGTTGACTGGGGGCTGTGGCAGTGCATGCTTTTGTGAAACAGAGGAGCATGAGCTGTTGACTGAGCACAGGATTAACAAGTCATTCATTAATTAACGATGGATCCTGCTAGAAAGATTGCAGATACAGACTCACTCTCCGTTGTTCAGTTCAGTACCACAACCACACACGACAATACAGAGAGGCCTCAGTAACACCAAATCCAGTTGTTTGTATTAAGTGTGTAGTTAGGTAATATGTCCCTTATAAGATGCTTATAAATATTTTTAAATGCGTTAACAACATGAGTATGTGTTAACAAGACTCCATAAGTGTTAAGAATAATATTAATACATATAAATAATAATATTAGTAAAGCTAAGGGCTGGGGTATGGGTTAGGTTTATCGTAAGATGAGATAAGCATTAGTTAATAGGTAATAAGGCCCTTATAAGATGCTTATTAACACAATAATGTGTTAATAAGACTTACATACTTACTAATGCCTTTTTATTGATAAACTAACCCTTATTACAAGAACCTGGATCTAAAGTGTTACCAAGGCCTCAAATGGGAATTTGAAAAACTTGAAAACATGATATGCTGTTGGCCTGCATATGTGGAATTATTATATATTGGGTTGTGTTCTATTGCTGTGCTGTGTTTTTGTGGAGTGCTATAGTGTACATGTGGGGCGCATGTTTGGAAGCATGATATTATGTGTTGTTCTGTGTTGTGTTATATTACTGTGCTTCTGTGCTGTGTTGTGCTAGGTGTGGTGCATGTGTGGAACGATTATATCATGTGTCGTGTTCTGTTGCTGTGCTCAATTGTGCATGTGGGGGAGATGACGTAAAGACAAACCAAGTGTTTAAACAAGTCAGTTGACCGAGAACACAGTCTCTTGGTGATTTGTCGAGGAAGAGGGAGACCTTTTAACCTCAACCCTACACCCAGCCCCTGACCTGACCTACCTAAAGATTACATCTACCCTGTAGACCAAACCCTGAAGCTTATTGACCTTCTCCAGTGACAGAATTATCACTATCCTAGAGCACAGCAAGATAGATAGAGACTTAATTAGAGCTTCTCTGATGTGTTGTGAATATGTTGTTTCCACAGAGTTTGTGCATGGATTCAGTTCAGCACGCAGAGGTGACCCTGAACTCCACAAGACCTTGAACACTGTTGTCTTTGTCATTGTGCGATGAAAGATATTTTAATAAGCTGAACTGCGTGTCAAGATGGGCCTCTGTATCATATAACGTGAATAGGTTTTATGACCCCCTCCTAACATTCACATGCAACACACACCAGGAGTGTCAGAATGGTGTTCATTCTTTGTGCAAGTCTCACTTCAAAACAACTGTCTGTCAAACAACCTAGTTGCACAGTGGTACACCTTCAATCAGGTGGCCACTACTCATTTGGGAAAGGTAACAAGTATTCATTAAATGTGTACGTTATTAAAACCAAGTGGCTAATTTGTGTGAAACACCCCCCCTCGCCCTCCCCATAGAGAGTATTGTGGGGAGACCACTGGTATAATTAAAGGGGTTGGAGGGGATTCAAACGTAGACACTAACAATTACAACAACTCCAGGGCTGGCCAAAAGTAACAGCAGTACGGACAAATCTATGCCATGTTGCTATGGCTTCATAAACAAGCAATTACTGTAAGTTTCTAATTGGCAGCCTTGCAATAATTTCTCCCCACAATGGGAAAATGTTGTAGGGATCCTGCTGCTTTGTTAGACTAGTTCTTTATCTTCCTTTAGAAAGAAGGACAAAGGTACCAAAGTATCACCCTAATATATTGATTGGAGGCAAGCCGCACAGGAGGACACAAGCAACTGTGTGTATGCAGACAAGACGGTTAGCAGCCAGTCTAACATTGTGTGTGTGTGTGTGACGTCAGGGGTCCACAGGATGTGATGGGATTGTTGTTAGACTGTTAAGCAGAGGTCTTTGTCTTCCTCGGCCTTCAGAGGGCTCAAGTACGGTCTCCTCACCTACAGGGTCATTTTACAGGTAATCATACAGCAAAGTTTCCTCTGTGTTCGAATAAGGGAGCCATTGTTTTCGTATTAATCGCATTGTACATCAGAATCGACAGTATCATCATTTTCCTCAGTGAATTAATTTGGGTTATCTGTGTCCTGCTCTTGAGAAATGTGACCTGCCAGGTGATGAGATGCAGGATCTGGCTCCCTCCCTACCTCCCTCCCAGAGACTATCGAGTTTACATACAAATCAGCACAGACAGAGGAGACAGAAGGAGAGGAGAGTGAGAGGAGAGTTAGTTGCTCTACATTTCCTTGAAGCTCTTTCTACTGCGTCTCTTTCTCTCAGAGAAAAGAGGAAAGGGAGGGTGGAAGAGAGGGGGGCAGAAAAGAGCAGACAGACAGACGGAGAAGAAGTCCAGAGAAGGGACAGGGAGAGCTGAGAAGATGAGATGAAGAGCTTGAATAGAGGGGATAAAGAAAGAGGATGGGGAGAGGGAGAAAGAGAGAGGTCTACAGACATGAGAGAGACTGGAGAAGGAGAGAGAGGAGGATATGAAAGGGCGAGGAGAAGGAAGGAGAGAGATGGAGCTCTGGAAAGGTAAGAGAGGGGTTTGCTCTCTCTGGCAGACTGCCCTGTTGCATGACATTGACTCTGGACTTGACTCCTGGAGTAGACGTTAGCCTCCCGAGCTGGTCTGGAGCTGTGGCCAAGGTCACAGTACAGGAGCCTGGAAGCAGTGGCAGAAGATACCGTATGAAGAGCTTAGATTCTAAGAAGGCTCTCCAAGATCCAGAGGTGTTATTTTGACCAAATCTTTACCAAATCCTCACAGTGTCTTCGAATCACAGTGTGATTTTTGGTGTTTGATCTCAGGTCCTCTGACACGAAAAACACTTAAGCAGGCTGTGCCACTAAAACATAATTTGATGGTGTGGGTTGGCTGACAACCTGGCTCCGCCCTCCTACGTACTTCCGCTCAATTTTCATTTTGGAAAGTTTGATTTTCCAGCTCCATTAGTGGTGAAGGAGTTGGCTAAGGCGAACACTAGCGATTGGTTATGGCAGATCCAGAGGGGCTCTGGGCAGATCCAATAGTTTTAAACTTCAACAGAGTACCCGCCTTCAAGGAAGTTAATGCTTGTGGCCAGACTCTCTGCACAAATTTACATTTAGCAGACGCTCTAATCCAGATTGATTTACAGTAAGTACAGGGACATTCCCCTGAGGCAAGTAGGGTAAAGTGCCTTGCCCAAGGACACAACGTCATTTTGCATGGCCAGGAATCGAACCGGCAATCTTCTGATTAATATCCCTATTTCCTAGCTGCTCAGCCATCTGACTCCTAATGAAATGTACGAGAGTCTGGTAGGATCAGGCTATGGCTGACTATACTGTATACTTAGAAATAACTTTACCCAGCCTTTTTAGCTCTGTCTGAGGTTTAACCAGAAGTGTATTTATTGACAGCATTCACGTTTTCAACAGACACTCTTTATGACACTTTATGCCACTGCCACTTCGAAACTCCAGCTATTCCTTAAACACGTACTGTACAAGACACAGAAGAAACATTCCACCCTTTCTGCTGAGGTTCTCAGAGCAGGTTCAGTCTTCTGAAGATGCTGGCTAATTGTTTGATGGGTCTGAGGCATGTCTGTGTCTTGTCAGCCTAATGGAGTATGTCTCCCGCGTTCATACATTAAGTGGTCACATCACAAAGTCCCAGCGCACTGATCTGGCATTTTAATTACTGCTAAAGACACCGGGACTGATCAACACAGTGCTGTATATATATTTTATACCTCCGATGCAGCCTGTTTCACTGACTGAACAGAAAAACACAAATATAGATCTTTGTATCATGCATGACCTGGCTGTGTTTCTCATAGTTCTCATGGTTCTCTCTGGTTTTTCCCTTCCGGTGAGAGCAGTAACTGTTAGGAGATGTTATCGCTGCCTGTTTTAGAGTCTCTCCAGGCTCTGACATGTGACTGGTGGTGGAGCTAGGTTTGGCGTGATCACAGGACACGTCGATCGCTCCTATCAGCCAAGCTGTTGTCAGCCTGACCTGGATTATACATCTAATGCGTTATTCTCTGAACATATATGTAGCTAAACTAAACATCTGCTTCTCTGCTAAATGCACCCACACCAAACACCTGTCTCTGTAGTAAAGATGCACCAAACTGCTTCCCTAGTGACGATACATACACCAAATGCCTGCATCGATGGTGAGCACATCTATAGTACATGACAACTGCATGGTAAATAAGATTAAAGTGTAATAACCGTAAAGGAAGAGTATGCGATTTTACAGCGTTCTGGATTCATAAAAGCAACCCAGTGTATTCTAGTGTGTCTTACTCTATAACACCACACTACTTCCAAACTGTTATGAGGCCCAGTCTTTCTAACTGTACTGAGTGTGTACTGAATGAGGGCAGTTCTACTGAATGAGGGCAGTTCTAGTATGTCTCTTGTAGGCTGTGAGCCAATCCCAGATGAAGACGTTTTCACATTATTGCCTCCTTGGATAGTCTCCTCCTCAAATAGACGCATAGTTCTGCTACTCAGGCTGTCCCCTTGTGGTCCACTGTCCTGTGTCTCATCTAGCATCCATAAATCAGACCATAATTTGGCACAAATCTTCTGGCCCCAATACTAAGACGTATAAGTCACACACGCACACATAAACACACACACACACACACACACACACACACACACACGTACACCCCTCAGGAAGTGATGAGGTGAGTTGTTGTGGTAAGGAGCAGGAGTGTAGCTAAAGCACAGCTGTAAGTAGGTTCTCTCTGACATATCTCGCTGCTCAGACTTCCTGGTCCAGAGAGAGTTGGTCACATGACTGTCAGCGGATCTGCAGTGGTGTTTGAAAGCTGAAAGCTACAATGCTTTAGCAGAGACCCAGGCCCATATTATAGCCACAGCCAGAAAGACTCAACTCTCTGTTTGGTGGACTATAAATTACACTGATGGGCAAAGGAGCATGTCAAATACGGAGAGAGAGAGAGAGAAAGAGACAGAGGGCAAGAGAGAAAAATAGAGAGGGAGAGACACAGATGGATGGATTAACTATAAATGCTTATTCACGATCCCCCACAAGAGTCCAGAATGAATGGATTTCAGAATCTTGATGATGTTACAGAAAAGCAGTTGTCTGTGACCAGTGATGCTGACCATCATTCTCATCAATGTGAGGCTCTTTCGAGGTCATGGCCATCATCCTACAGTCAGTGATGAGGTGCTTGGTGACGTGTCCGTGTCCAGTAGAAGCTAATTCTATTAGGGATAGTGAGTCTTTAGGGGTTGTGCCTCTTAGAGGTGAGTCAGGAGCTTTTCTCTCCCTGGGGAGAAATGTTTTATGTGAAGGGGTTGGGGGGGGGGGGGGGGTATGTTCTGAAGACAGGGCAGGCCAGCGCCGGAGCCCTGCTCCCCAGCCTGACAGACACTTTAAAGGTGTCAAATAGACATGAGAGAGGGGCTCAGGAGCTCTGGTCTGTTCAGGCATCTGGTGTACACTGTGGTGGTAGCGAAGAGGCACTTTGGCTGATTGGAGAACCTCTCTCGATTCTCCCTTTCTCCCTCCCTTTATCTCTTTCCCTCACTCTCTCTCTTTTTCTCTGTCTCCTCCTAACTGACTATCAAACAACTCTACCTCTCTTGACCACCCACTCCTCTAAATACCATTATTCATTGGATCAGGATGCTTCTCATATGTGGAGAGGAAAAGGTTAGGCATCCATTTAGCACTTATTTCTCACCTGAAATATAATAACACTCATTATCTATGCTTAATGTGTGTGTTGTTGTGTCCATGACTGTGTACCAGGGCTTGTATAATTATATGTATGAGTGTGTGTCTTGTATACATGCACGTGTGGATTTTTAAGTGCGTGTCAGGGTGTGTGTGTCTGTTTTTGTATTGACTCATGAGTTTGTGTCAGGAAGAGTGTGTGCCAGTGTGTACTTGAACGTGTGTATGCGCGCGAGTCAGTATGTCTGTGCGTCCTCAGGTAATAGCCTTGCATTTAACCTCCTCTGTGTTTAACCTCCTCTGCTCTCCCTATAAAGTTAGCCTAGCGTCTTTTAGCTTCAAATGAAGGCTTTGCGCTAGACATTGCCTTTCATCTGTCAGAGACGTTTAATGTGTCTCCCACTCTCTCTTTCTCGCTCTCTCTCCCTCCCTGCCTCCCCCTCTACCTCTCCTCCGTCTCTGTCTCCTAACCTCCTGTGTTCTCTGAACGCATCATCTCTGCTCTGTTCTGTCTGTCTGCCCCCAAGGCTCTGGTGTAGATGAGATCCCCTCCTCCTCTCTTCAGTTTATATGAATATCTTCAGCTATACCAACCCTACAGTAGATGCAATGCTGTCAAACCCAGCATGACAGAGTGCCAGTGTGGTGAACCATAATGTGTAACCTTATTTGATTCAAGCTTAAAATTCAGAATCATTCCTCCATGATGCTTTATCCCTGTTCTGGGGCTGCATGTTCTGGGCCAGCCTTCTCTGGACCTGCCCTCTTCTGGTCCCCCTGGGGCAGTGAGGGGCACGGGAAAGGTGGACAGCGGAGAGGATCTGGGCTCTCAGGTCCTAATGGAGTCCATTAGTTAGGGCATCTCTCTCTCCATCTCCCCCCCCCTCTTGTTCTTCTGTACTTTCTCTCCCAATCTCCCTCTTTATATTCTTTCCTTCTGACTCCCCTCTTTGACTGCATGAGAAGCCAGGTATGTGTGTGTGTTTGAATGTGTATGTTGTGCACATGTGTGTGTGTGTGTGTGTGTGTGTGCATGTGCTCTCATCTCTCCACATGTAGCCAGAGGCTCCAGTCTCTCCTATCTGCTCCTGAAGCAGCTAATGCACAGTCTTTAGGAAACTGCTACTTGAGAATGTTCCTCATATGGACATCAGAAGACACAACTCATCAATGTTTTACCTCTAATGCTGTTGTCTTCGTCGACAACAGGTGCAAACAGAGAAATGGAAAGATAACTGTCTGTGCAGCACAGTCCCTAGAACATAACGTCTTGAAACATAAAGAACATAAGGGCTTGTTTTCTTTATGGCAGTGACTTTCTTTGTCTTTTCTCTTTTGCCTTGGCTTATTCTCTTGCTTTCCATTCTCCTTTCTGTCTTTCCCCATTTTTTTTTAACCTTTTCTACAAGCCCCCCTCCATCTTCCTCAATGCTATTCACACTCATTTGCTTTCTTACTATCACTTGATTTAGACTCCCTCTATCCACCTTTCTTAATTTTCTTGTTCCTCTCTCTCTCTCTCTCTCTCTCTCTCTCTCTCTCTCTCTCTCTCTCTCTCTCTCTCTCTCTCTCTCTCTCTCTCTCTCTCTCTCTCTCTCTCTCTCTCTCTTTCTCAATGTTGTCTTTTTCCTCTGGTAGTATGTTCTGTGCCGATGAGGAGGTTGTGAGCTAGCTAGGGTATGCTGTGTAGATTTTTGCTGCAGTGCAGCAGGCAGCATTGTAACGCCGCCTCTCTCTCCACTCCCCCTCTCCCTCTCTTCCTCTCTCTATTTGCCCCCCTCTCTGTCTCTTTCTCTACCCTCTCTCCTTTTCTCTCTCCCCCTCTCTCTCTTTCTCTGTATGTTTGCCTTTCCATGTAAGCTGTGTGGAGTAGTGTACCACTTCCACAGTTTTGTTTTTATAAAATGGCATTAGCCCCAAAGCTTCACTTTCATCAATCAGCCCTGGCAAGCTGAGCATTCCCCTTGACCGGGCCCTTACACAGCTTGGGGAACATTTATTTCAAGATCTTTTAGAAGTTCTGACTTTCCTGGTTATTTTGTGACACTCCTTACCGGTTGGTCTGGGAGAGAACTGGTCCTGTTGACAGACAAGGAGTTCTGTGTCATTTCTGTTACCTGAGAAGTAAGAGAGGTGAGCTGTCTGCCTAATAGTTGTTCAAGTAGGATACAGCCTCTTTCTCCCAGTGCCTATCACGTTCCCTATTACAGCCTCTGCCACGGCCTCCACAAAGCCTCCACCACAGCACAGACAGGGGCTGCGAGGATAGGCCACCCAGTGAGCCTGCTGTGTACCTCCCTGGAGAACCTGTTACTGTAACATTAAGTTGCTGGTTCGCTGATTCAGCTCAAACAGGTTACCTGCTCAAAACACATGGCGACACACAATAGAAAAACAAAGCCTGGAGTGATGTAACCACCAAACACTCAGTCACACTCACCTCGCTACTCAGCCGTGACATTAGGGGAAGGTTATCTTGCCCATTAGACTAAGTGTTAATGTTATCTCTGCTATTTGGGAAAAGGGGGGGAAGTGACAATGTAAGAGGGGCTGGAAGTGGAGAGGGCGTGTTGGAATACTTGATTGTGTGTGTGTGTGCGTCTGGGTTAAAAGGCCATGTTTGCATGCAAGAGGCAGCGGGTCAGTTGGCTACCTCCACAATAGCGTCATACTTATCACTTAAGTTTTGAAAACTTCAATAAAAACTGTTTATCTTGGTGGAACTATGGACACGCAGTCGTTTGTTAATATCATGGAGCGCAGCTTGCGTAGGGTCTTGAAAAAAGAGCTGGAAGGTAAGTACAGACACCAAAGACAGACCGGAGACAGAGTTTTTTGTAATTGTTGAGTTAATTGGTGGCTTTTTAGTTGTTAATCACTAAACTGATGTGTTATGACTAATGTTGGTTATTGTTATGACACTCAACAGTAAATACTTGTCATGTTTGGCCTAACCAATAACTCTTTTGCTCACGCTAAAAATCTAGTTGAGGGTGCTGTGGCTAATTTAGTGACAGGTTATCAAGCAATGCATGTCTTTGTTACTACAGTACATTTGAACAGAACAAGGAAATGTCAATGAAAACTGTCCAATCAGCTTTGTCGAATGTGCTGCTCTGTGGTCCTTTACCTGGGTTTGGTCCAGTTTGAGTTCTCACTCATGAGTAAACGCTCCACAGTTTAATTGGAAGCTTACCAAGACCTCTGCTGTCAAGGGGATTTAGGTTGTTTGGTTTTGTGTGCTCTCACCTGGCCAACAAACCTAACTGGTACACATTCCATTGTTGAGAACTGCTCCAAACCAGCAACCTGTACATGTGAAAGCATTCCCCGGGTTGAGGTTTAAAGACTGAGAGAAATCAGTTCTGGAGGATGAGGTAGGATGTTCTGGAGGATGAAGCAGGATGATGTCTTGAGGATAAGGCGGGATGAGCCTTGAGGATGCAGTTACCATCCCCCCCCCCCTCTCCCACACACACACTTCTGCCTGGTGCTGGAATGAGGCGATAAGCAGGCAGCATTCCAACGCTGGCCTGTTGTCACTGCTGAGCTGTGTGTAAGATCGACTCTGACCTGAGCTGTCAGAGGTCATGCTTACCTCTCAGTCTGTTCAACACAGAGCCGCACACACAGAAACCCACTCTTAATCCCTGCGTGAAAGCCTCACATTGCACACACATCCACGGATGACGCCGGAACCCCCCCACCCCCCACCCCCCCACCCCCCACACATACACCCACTACCATACACACGTACTGGTCCTCAAACACACACAGACAGCACACACACATATCCCACGGCACACCTACGTGCTTCATTTTGTTACACAAACACAAACAGTTTATTGTTGGCACGAGCACATATCAAAGAAGGAAAGACGTGATTTGTCTCGCTGCCACACCTCGCCATCTAATCGGCGTTGAGCACCAAACACTTCCCAATGACCGACTGCTAAATATAGTCACCTCTCTCAAAGCTGGCATAGCTACACAGACACACTCCGTTAACATCAAGGCCAAAATGCTAGCTGCTGCCTTTTCAAAGGCTTGCATTCGAGATGTACTAAGTCATGCCAACTTTGAGGCCAATCTCATGTATTGACAAGTTTCAAAGGTATAAAGATATAATACAAACACGCTTTTCAGTCATGACCAAGGCAACATGTTTGAAAGGCAGTATGTGAAAAAGATGTTCTGAAAAGAAGAATGAGCCGGTGAAAGAAGAGAGGCCTTGTTTCTAAGCAGGCTCCAAGCAGAAGAGTTTGTCCCTGCATTTGCTCTGCTCCCCTCATCCCCTCTGTCTCTCCTGCTCCTAATGCCAGCATCTCTTCTGGTAAAATGTGTTCCGCCTGTAGACGTGAGCAGATGCCGAGATAAGTTCACACCTCCAGGCGTCTGAGCTCTCCTTTAGTTTGACCAAGTTTGCTCTCATCATCTGGGTAACCGGGGGAATAGAACTGCAGTGTCTATTTGTCTCCATCTCCAGCACTCTCTCACAGCCTCGCTGGGACAAGAGGAGGGAGGAGAGGCGAGGCGAGGAATCGAGAAGAGAGTAGAGGGAAAGGAGATTTTTCAAAAGTGGGGCAGATAGTTAAGATGGTTTAGCGGCGCAGGCAGGGCCAGTGTGGTGTTATTGTGGGGATAAACAGTGTGCTTTTGTGTGGTACTCCTGAGGGAGATGGATCTCTCTCCTCATGCCATTACTCATAGAGGGCTTTAAATGGCGCTTTGATGCCGTTCCCCAAGCCTCCTAACAACACCGCTGCCTGAGATTGTTCTTGTGTATTTGTGTGTGCGGCATGTAAATTACACCGGGTCTGTATACTTGAGCCATGTAGCAGAAAAAGTGTGTGTGTGTGTGTGTGTGTGAGAGAGAGGGAAAGAGAGTGAAAGAGAGAGAAAAAGAGGGAAAGAGAGAGAAAGAGAGGGAGACAAAGACAAGGAAATAGCAGGATATGGAGAGAAAGAGTGGTAGAAAAGCGAGTGGGAAAGGGGTAGGGAGAGAGATAGAGAGACAAAGAGATTGAGAGAGGGAAAGAGTTAAAAAGAGCGCTTCAAGGGAAAGGTTTTACCCTAGCTTTCTTGTTTTCTTTAGCTTTTTCGGACTGCCGGGTAATGATCTTTGACATCCTTTCAGACTTCAGTTGAGCGTGTTGCTCCTTTTCCCTCCTCCTTTCTTCCTCTCCCTCGCTCTCTAAGCGTGTGACTGGCTATAGAATTGTTTAAATGTGTTTCATGACTAATTAATTGAGATATATTTTACAAGATTCATGACTAGAGTGCTGACCGATCACTTTCTTGAAGCCTTGGAGCCGAGCAGGACCCAGGTAGAGAGTGGTAGAGAAGGGAGAGAGTTTTTTTGTTTAAAGGATGGCATAGCAATAACCAACATCTCCTTGTTGTGCTGCAGTCCTCTATTGCTTATAGTTCAGTGTCTGTTGGCCATGACTGTAACCCTCAACAAGACTTTTCCCCAGCCTGTAGCATGACGACAGTGAAGTTAGTGTAGATTCTTGCAGTTATCGAAACCTTCCAGTATGTCTCCCTGGTCAACCATTTCATTGACGTCCAGACTATATGCCATATCTGGTGTCACAGTGTTTACAGGCAAACACTGAAACAAATCGAAACGGTGCATCCTATCTAATATTTCTCCATCTGTGTGATGTAATGGATGGGCACTTAATGGCTCTGTGCGAGCATAGACTGTGCAGGCGGGCTGGGGAGCACAGAGATAGCGTTACAATGTTGTCCTGCCTGTCTGAGCTGGTGCTGTTATGAATCTGTTTGTCATAACCCCTTCGCTCTGAGCAGGGGATCAATAGGACACATCCATCTGAATTGGAAGGCAGCACAGATGGACAAACAAGGTTTATTTCAGTAGACAGTTGTTACACTTGTTACAGCACTGTTGCTATGTTGTTTTACTGTATTTCAAAAACACAGCACATTATTTGTGCACCGGTAGAGGTAGGGCTGGGGTGGTCATTAGAATTAGATTTTGAGGCTTTTCCTGAATCATAACTCACCTCACGATGACAAAGCACAAGGTGATCTTGAAGTAGCTGTTTTGAAGTTTGAACAATGCTGTGAGTTGTATGTTTGCTGTTCTGTGGTTGTGAGGGTGAGAATGGTGATGGGCTTATCATCTACAGGGAACAGCTGAGTCACAGTACCATCTACTCTTCTGCTTCGCTCTGTGAGAGAGAGATGAGCGAGTGATGAAATGTAGGTGAACTATCTCTTTAAGGCTGGAATAACTGAATGTGGTCTTTACGAGCTAAATTTAGACGCCAGGGTGCAGGTGAAAGAGCAGACAGGCGTTTCGTTTTGGGAGTAGGAACGGGAAGACCTGCTGCTTTAAAGAGGAGCTGGAGAGGAGGGCAAAGGGAGGAGGAAGGGACGTCGTTTTTAGCCGGGGCTGTGGAGAAAGGCGTGATAGACTGATATGGAGCACTGCCTTTGTCAAAGGCTGCAGGTCAATGAAGCAGAGAGGCACCTTCTTACCCAAAGGATCTGAGGAGCTCGCAGACCTAACAGACCGTTTGACCAAGAGGATCTCCTGAGCTTGGGACCTGTCTGGATCTGAGCCTCTATAGAGGCTGTCTCTGAAGCTGAAATAGAGGCTGTCCTAGGTGCTTTCTGTCTGTAGCAGCTGTCTACCTGTAGAGACTGTCTGTCTATTGAAGCTGCCTATCTATAAAAGGTTGTCTATACACAGACAGACTCTAGATAAGACAGCCTTTTATAGATAGAAAGGAAAACAACCTCTACAACAGATACATACTGTAGATAGATAGATAAATAGATACAGTATATCGACAGTAGACTCAATAGATAAGCAGCCTTATAGATGACAGCGTCGATAGATAGACAGCCTTATAGGTAGATAGCCTCGGTATATAGAGGATATATATAGAGACGGTCTAGAGGCTGTCTCTATGAGGTTAACTATCTTTTGAGGCTGTCTAAATCTATCTACAGTATTTATCTGATGCTGTTCAGGTTGTCTATCTAAGAGGCTGTCTATCTGAAGCAATTTGTTTCTGATTAATACTGAACACAGTGAACGATCACACAGGTTTACACTGGATAAGTTAGATGTTATGGGTGGTCCAGTTTCTTTCATTCAATTCTACACAGTTATATTAAGTTTTTCCTATCAACGAAAAGTTCATCCTATTGGCCAAATATCCACATCAAGGGTAATGTGACTCCACGTTACCCACATGGTTTCAATTGGTTTTTATCATAGACCAGACTTCCCCTGGGTGGGTAGGGACGCTTTAAGGTTGAGTGTATAAGCCCCTTCCACCCACCTCCCCTCCAGCCTCCAACCTTTCCCAAGAATCCCCCTATCCACATTAACACATACACACACACATACACACTGTATCTGTTTGTGGAGGACTTTCACCACCACCCTCGCCCGCCCCACTCCTCACCCTATCACGTTTCCCTGCCAGGGCAGCTCCTGCTGGCCCATGAGCTCTCCAAAGTGAGCCGTCATGAGAAACTGATCCGTTGGACTAGAGCAGGACCAGGCTGTTCTCTGCCAAGGCCCTGTTGATTGGCCAGGGCAACCTACCTGCGACCTCCAAGTCACCACAAAAACAGGAAGAAACCTCCTCTCCCTTGCCACCGAAACTGCAGATTTTGATGACCCATACAAAGAGAGTGTTCCGGGCAGACAGACAGGCTGACATGCTATACTTCGAAAATAGGAGGGAAAAGGCAGGGTCATGCATTTCCTGCTAAATAAGTCTAAGCAGACTTATTTTTTCAACAAGGAGAATAGAGTTGGAGGAGTGTGAGTAGCATGGATCAATGTGTCTGGAGTTAAGTTCTAATAGGATGAACATTGATTGGGAGGCGGGCTTGGCCCTGCCTGAACCAATGACGAAACTGCAGGACCTGGAGAAATGGAGAGTCATCCAATTATGAGTCTTACAGATAGAACATTGATGAGAGAGAGACAGATATTCCATACTTTAACTTTCTGTCTCCTCTCCTGGGAAGTGCAGATAATAGTTTCACAGTAATATCACAGATTGGATAAAACAGTATGACAGCTGAGGTGGTGTGTATGCTACAGATAAATGAGCAAAATGCTGATTCATCGCAGTCCTGTACCTGTACATTCAAATACAGAGTCAGATTTAGTTACCAGGGATACAGATTGCATTTGTTTCTGTGTTTATTCATTTCTAGTCCTAACCCTCCCTTTACTGTTGTAGGATATTACTCTCAATAGAGTGTTTGGTGAGTTGTGACGTCCTTGTTAGTGTTGTCAATATGGACAGTGTTCATGCTTTTAGCTTCATTTGCCACCATGCTCCATTAACCTTGCTGTTAACCCACAAGTTTCTAACGCTCTTTAATTCTAACTGACCCTCAATCTTGGTCTGTCTGCAGTTCCTTCTAGGACCAACCCAGGTGTATTCTGGGTAAATCCAGTTGTCAGGGTTACTGGTTGGCGACAAGCCTTATTAGATTACAGCATTAATAGCAGAGTTGGCCACCGTGGCAATAGGGAGTGCAGGTAACGGTAATTGACGTAAAGGACACTCCCTGGAGTGCCAAGGTCCTCAAAATGCTGAACCCCACTTCTCTGCTCAACTCCTCACTATCACCCCCTGCCTGCTCCTCTCTGCTCCTCACTGTCACCTCCTTTCTTGCTCTGCTCCTCACTGTCACTTCCCTGCCTGCTCCTCAATGTCACCTCCTCGCCTGCTCCTCTGCTCCACACTGACACCTCCCTGCCTTCAGCTCCTCTCTGCTCCTCAATGTCACCTCCTCGCCTGCTCCTCTGCTCCTCACTGTCACTTCTCCGCCTGCTCCTCAATGTCACCTCCTCGCCCGCTCCTCTGCTCCTCACTGTCACCTGCCTGCCTGTTCTTCACTGCTTTGTTCCTCTCTTTTTGTCCTCTACTGTAAGCTAAGATCTACAGTATAATAATGGTACAGTAGGTGTATCTATACCATAGATAGACATGCTGAGGACAAAATATGTTCTAGGTAGACTTTTGATTTGGAGTTCATGAATGAAGGTATCCATGTGCCAAGGTTAGAGATATCTCAGCTCATGCACTCAGAAAACAACATCTCATTATCATTATCATCATCTCCCAATAAACTGTCCCTCGCAGTCCATCCTAATGTAATGAATCAGACCATTTGTGTGTGTGGTCTACACTGGGATCCTTACAGAATGGGTGACTTGATATATTTATGGCTTTGGCCTTCCAGTGGCCTGGTAATCCTCCCATCACTCATAGGTGTGTCAGCTTCTGTTGTCTTTGATGATTATTGACAGAGTCTCCAAAACTGAGTCTGTCCAGAGGTTTAATTAGATAAAGAGGCCTATGGGAGAACAAGATGGTTCATTTGTGCGTGTATGTGTGTGTATTTGTTTCAATGTATGTGTGTGTGTGTGTGTCACGACCAGATATAGATGATATAGATGTGTTTGTGTGTGTGCACGGGAGTTCAGTATAGACAGCATCTGGCCCCAGCCCTAGTTCCACTCCCGCCACTGCGCCCATCGTGTGTGCGCACCATTACACCAAGTGTGTGTGTGTGCATGCACGTTTGTGTGACGTGCGTATTGTCTGTCCGGGCACATGTGGCATGAGAGTTGAGTGTGTGATGAGCTACAGTGAGTGGGCTGTTCCTCAGGGCTGCCCACCACAGCAGACAGCACTAGGTCACTGACACGCCAGCAAGGAGACAGTGATGTGTGGTCTGGATGATAAAGGAGGTCAAGGCATTCTTTATGGATGATGAAGTTGGATACACAGTTGTCTGCATACTTCATGTCATTTGGGTGCTTTCTGTTCCAAGCAGACAAGCACACACACACAGGCATGTGCCTTTGCTCTCCTCTCCAGCTGATCATCCTATGGAACCTGGCTCCCCTTCCTGACCTTTACTGCTTAGTTAGGTGAAAATGCCTTATTTGGGATACAGCTGCATTCATTATTCACAAGTTTGTAATGTTTAAAAAATAATACAGTGAAATATTCATTATGGAATTGTCATGGTGCAGAATGAGGTTATTTATTGATGCCATGCACGTTATGGAAATTCTGGAGAGGTTATTTCAATGTGGCTAAAAAGGCTTATGAAACAGCCAGCTACGTTCTCTGGGCTGCTGTGTGTGTGTGAATGTGTGTGTGTGTGTGTGTGTATAATGCCGTGTGCTGTTCAGAGCACAGCTACTACATTTCTTTGGCCTTGTTTTCTGTCTCTTTGCCCCATATTCTGTTCCCTGCTGGGCCTGCTGCTAGCTCCAGTAGTTCTGACATGACATGGCTCTCGTGATGAGATTATTTGTTTGTGTGTGTGTGTGTATGCATGTGTGTGGTGAGGCCATGGTGTGTGTGAGCAAGTGAGTGACATATTGAGTTCACAGGCCAGTACTTCACAGGTAATGATCAGCAAGTCAGTGACTATCTCATCTCCGCATGCCTGCAGTTCCTGTGTGTGTGATGTGCCAGCAGTGTGTGTGTGTGTTTACCAGCAGTATGTGTATGAGTGTGTGTGTGTTTGTGTGTGTGTGTGCCAAGACTACTCACCCTGAACTTCTATGAGAGATGTGCTATTATCAGTGATACCGTCATTAGCTTCAGGTGACATTTACAGACACAGGAACGTGAAACGCAGTGAGGCAGAATTACACAAACACAGACCAACACATACACCACACACAGACCAATACACATACAAACATGGACCAGCACACACAAACATGGAGCAATACGCGCACAGCAGCATGAAACACTGATAAACATGTGAGTATTATTAACTATGCTCTGTTGTTGTACTGTATGTCAGTGTGCAAGTGGATAAATACATTGACGAGTGTGTAATTTAGTTTGTAATGAAGGGATGGAATGTTTTGTTTTGCGATTGGTTTTTCATTCTTTGTGGGGTGGGGCAGTCAGTCTTGGAACATAGAACCATGGAAGATTCAGCTCAAGCCCTAGCTATTGGTGGCTACTCAGCTAGTCACTCATCTGTGTGTATATTTGTGTGTGTGCATGTGTGTGTGTGCGTTTGTGTGTTTGTGTGTAAGAGATAATGTGCGTTTTAGACCTGTGCAGTGGTACTGTACCAGCTGCCTGTATTGTTGTATGGATAATCTAATTTATCCCATGTGATCTCACCTCACCTCCCCCCCTCTCTCTTCTCTCTCTCTATCTTTCTGTCTGTCTCTTTCTCTCTTCTACCCTCTCTCTTTCCCTATCTGTTTCTCTCTCTCCTCTCTCTTATCTCGCTCTCTCTCTCTCTCTCTCTCTCTCTCTCTCTCTCTCTCTCTCTCTCTCTCTCTCTCTTCTTGTACTCGTTATCTAATTGGCTCATCTCCCATGTCCCACCTGTTATTCAAGTTTGGACTTGCCCTGTACATCATATGTACAAAATAATAAGTTCTGAATGTGTTGTTGAGTTTGGAGCTGAGTGTGTGTATACACTGTGTGTGTGTGTGTTAGTGTGAGATAGTGTGTTTGTGTGTACAGGTGTAATATAGAGTGACTCAGTGAGTAGGCAAATAGCTGATACCATTCTGGAACTCTAATTGTCATAATGATTTATGTTCTCTCTCTCTCTCTCTCTCTCTCTCTCTCTCTCTCTCTCTCTCTCTCTCTCTCTCTCTCTCTCTCTCTCTCTCTCTCTCTCTCTCTCTCTCTCTCGCTCTCTCTCTCTCTTACACACACACACACACACGCACACACTCCCTCTCTCTTTTTGGATCTGTCTGTCTCTCTTTGTCTCTCTGTTTCTTTCTATCTCTCTGTCTTTGTCTTTCTTTTTCTTTCTTTCTTTCTTTCTTTCTTTTTCTCTATCTCTCTCTCTCTCTCTCTCTCTCTCTCTCTCTGTCTCTCTCTCTTTCTCTGTCTGGCTCTCTCTCTCTGTGTCTCTCTGTGTGTCTCTCTCTGTGCCTGTCTGTCTCTCTCTCTGTGTGTCTCTCTGTACCTGTCTTTCTGTGTCTCTCTCTCTGTGCCTGTCTGTCTCTCTCTCTGTGTGTCTCTCTGTGTGTCTCTCTGTGCCTGTCTTTCTCTGTGTGTCTGTCTCTCACTCTGGTTTTCTTGTGAATGTAGGTCCACTCACACAACAAGCACTTATAAAGAACCCATTCCGCCATGTCCAAAATAGACATCAAATATGGAGCCAGGCTTTATACATAGCACTCTCATCAAATTTGAGCAGGGTTTGTTAGGCCGGCCTGGTACAGTAACATACAGTATAGTGGTTGTGCATGCACTTTGTGTCTTGTTAAATTTATTATGGATTTTTCTCTCAAAGCACGGAGCAAGAAGCACGGTTCCTGGGCTGCCTTGGTCGTGGGAATGCTCTAACTTACATAACACAAGCCTTACGATGTGATGGGCCTTTTCTTAAACAGGAAGTGATTTGAAGGATGTGTTTATGGTGTTCTGATCCACCTGAACTTAGTCTGCTGTCTCCAGATTCCAACTCACAGGCCCTCTATGTGTGTGGGTGTGTGTGTGTGTGTGACTGCTTGTGTGAGGGTGAGGGAATATGCATGTCAATCAATTTATAATCTAAGCGCAGCACAGTCTCGCGGTGACTGGAGAATGCAATAAATGTACTGGGCAATGGAGCAGTCAGTATCTGGCATGCTGGTACTTCATTGGTCACAAAGCTTTACCTCCCCCCCCCCCCCCCCCCCCCCCCCCACTGAGCCTTTAGCATTTTCACTTCTTCTCTATTCAATCTTTCTCTACTCATCCCTCAACTACCGCCTTTCACCCATTCACGCTTTCCTTCACTCAGACACTTTCTCTCTCTTTCTGTCCTACTCCCTTGTTCCGGAGCCTGGACCTTGGCCCCAACACCAGCCCTGACTTAGCCCTCAACCCCTCTCCCTGGCTAAATTTCTTCTTGGATTGGTTCAGTTCATTCACAAGTACCATGCCTACTACATGTCTACATGTTTCTCTGTCTATCTTCCTCTTTCAGTCTCTCTGCGTCCTCTCCTCTCCTTAACCAACGGTTACCTTGCTGGTGGAATTGGCCTACATAGTACACTCGACCTGCTTCCTCATGTCTGCATGTGAAATATAACTGGGCAAAAGCAGTGCAGGAATGAATGAGTCTTTCTTACTGGATACACATGGAGACATGGCAATGGTCCAGATTACGTAATGTGCCGAGGTCGTGATGAATCTGTTCAGTGCAGACTTTCTTTGTCAGCCATGCACAACCACTACACTACTACTGCTGGATTTTCTGTGCGTGTTTCTGTTTGTGTGTGGGTGTCATGCCTGTCACCAATAGGAAGTTTGACTACATTTGTGATTACAAGTTTTCTCAATCATCCCAACCTTACACACACAAACACACAGACTCTCTGTGTCCCTCTCCCCCTTCTCTCTCCGTCTCTTTGGGACACATGGACATTCTAAAAATAGCCGTGTCACTTGATGGGGAAGCTACCTGTTTTGATGCCTGTGCTGCTGTCCCCTCTGTGCGCTGTGGAGTGACTGCATATCTTGATATATCTGTTTGTGTGTAGGTACTTGTGTGTCTGTGAGTGTGTGCATTTGTGTATTTAAGTGTGTGTCTGTGAAGTCTTGTGTTTGCATGCCTTATTCGCAAGTGTGTGTGCATGTGTCTGTGTGTGTGAGAGCGTAAGGCCAGGGAAAAGACCAGAGCATCAGTGCTTTGTTGGCATCCATGTTTTGTTTCTGCAGGAGCAAATGTTTTGCCTGATAGACATTCTGTAGATGATTAGACCAGCCAGAGGGACATACAGGACACACAGTTTTACATTCCAGTGGAGGAGTTGGATGCTCCTATCCAAAGTGAAGCTTTTACTATAGAACTAAACCCAAACACTTACAGCCTACTTTCAAAAAACAACATCCAAACATATATGGTAGCATTCACCAATTAGAATTGTTTTTTAAAGGTTTCGGACTAGTTAGCCTGCTCTGATGAAGTGCTACCACACATTCTTTTATGTTAACATTTAACATTCCTCACCTTTTGACAGACTAAAGTCGTTCTTACTCTGCTCTCCAACATTCTGTGCAACTCTTCTTTGGTTTGTGTTTACTTTTCTAGTTTGTAAAAAGTCTTGAGTTAGCATAGGAAGGTACATTGGTTAAGTAGACAAGCCTTGAGGTAGTGAGTTACAGTAGTTGTGAGGAGTGTAGGTAGCGAGATAGTAAAGCAACAACGGAGTAAAGGAGGTTAGTCTCACAATCCAGGCCTGCATTTCTCAGAGCTGTGTATGGTATGTGTCAGCATTCTCAACAAGTATTTAGGACAGAAGAGAGCATTTTGTCCTGGCCTGGCATAATCTCTGTGGCCCACACCCCGTCCACTGCCTGGAGGGAGGGCAGCGTTATATCACAACCTCAGAAGCCTTGTATAAAGGTTTTTAATATGGATGAAATGGACTGTGGATTATGTTGCTGTATAAGTATAATTTGAATAATGTAATTTGGTTTGCTGGAGATCTGGTCATTCGCAAAAAACTGTTTTCTCTATTGATCCTGGACCTCTCCTCTCCTCTCCTCTCCTCTCCTCTCCTCTCCTCTCCTCTCCTCTCCTCTCCTCTCCTCTCCTCTCCTCTACTCTACTCTACTCTACTCTACTCTACTCTACTCTACTCTACTCTACTGTCCATGACATGGAATGTGAGTTATGTTGCAAATTGCACACCAAAAGGGTCAACTGTAGAAACAGAGTAAACTATCAGAGAGAATGTTACTGTACTTGTCCTCAGTTTCCTGCTTTGCTGCTTGTGTGTGGCTGTGTGTGCAGCTGTGTGCACGACTGCATGTGTGTGACAGTGACACATGCGGGGCTATAACTGCATCTTCTCCTCTATGTGGAGTGTTGCTGTAAACCCCATGAAGAATCCTATCAGACCTGTCATTATCGGGAGCCCTCAGATGGCTCTCTCCCCAGGGAGCGAGGTTCCAGCTCAGCTGGGGGGAGCAGGAAACTGGCAGGCTAACCCACCCGGCCTACTGCCAACATGGAAGGATTCTGCTCGATACATGCCTTACGTGACTGTCCATGTGTATTCTGATTTAAGGAAACATCTACAGGCATTTGAGGAGAGCCCTGAGGGAACTTGTTCTGTTGTTAGCCCTGTGCTACAGAGCTCATGGTGTTTCTCTGAGGTTAGAGCGACCAACTGCAGCTTCATCCCGTCCTCCAAAACAGAGCTTAGATAGAATTCTAACCTCTCGTTCCAAAAAAGGTTCTCCTGAATTTGTTTTCGGCATCAGTCAACTTACACAGAATGTGAACCTCATGACTCAGCCTTTTTGGATCCAACAAACACTGTTTCTGGTCACACCTTGGAAACGCGTAATCAGAGAGTTAAAATGCAGCTGGTCCATTCCTTATGACTTCCGTTTTGGGGAATACTAGTCGGGGAAGATTATTTTATACATGCAGTGTTATTTAGAAAAACATGAACAATTACATTTTGGTGGTGCTAATTTATTCATTTCTAAGTTATGTAAGCCATCCCTTGATACTGGAGCAGAACATGGAGAGAGTTGACTTATACAGGCACAATAACATGGTGTTTTATGTGAGAGAAATTAGTCAACACAGACAAAGTGAAGAGAGATGAGAGGAGCATGGAAGAGAAGAGAGGAATGGAGGGCGAATCTCAAATCACACCCACTGCATGACACAAGTCACTCCCTTGCTGAAAAAGGTGTTTCGTATCTTTTGTATCATTCCTTTCCAAAATTCTGGAATGTGCTGATACTCTCAATCAGCTATCCATCTTCCTTACCAGTAACATTCTGCTAGACCCTAACCAATCTGGTTTCAATACCGGACACTCGGCAGAGACTGCTCCCATGGCAGTGAGAGACACCCAAAACACAGCTAGAGCCTCAGACCTGTCACTCATCCTTGTTCTTCTTGTCCTGTCTGCAGGCTTTTGACACATTCACCCAACATCTTCACATGGCTGGAATGTGAGTTCCAGTCCTACCTGTCTGATAGGACCTTCCAGATCCACTTGAGAGGCTCTACTTGAGCACCTCACCCACTCACTAAGGGAGTCCCACAGGGATCTCTGCTGGGAGCCCTATCTTTTCTCCATCCACACCAGAACACTTGGCTTGGTCTTCAAATCACATTGCTGTTCTCAGCACTGTTACCATGACCATACTCAGATGTTCCTCTCCACCTTCCACCCTCTCCCAGTCAAAATCAATGAAAGAATCTTGGTCTGTCTGACCGGCATCTTCTAATCCACCACCTGCAGCTGAATCCCTACGGAGCCACTCTTCATCCCTGATAGATCCTCCCTGCCCTGAGAACTCTCCATCTCTGGTGACCAGGGGCGGAGCCAAACGTTGTAGACATCAGGGGCTTAGCTTAGCCCAAACCTAGGACCTAGTCTCGGTTTCGGGGCTCAAGCCCCAGAAGCCACCCCCCACTCCGCCCATGCTGGTGACGGCATCTCTGTGGCAGCCTCTCATTTGGCAAGAAACCTCCAGAGGTCATGCTCGACGGTAACCTGGATTTCATGAAACACATTACTCTCACTGCGCAGACCTGTCGCCACACAACGTCAAGGGGATCTGTCCGTATCGGACAGAGTACTCCCCTCCGCTCATCCAGGCCACAGTATTCTCCTGAATACTGTAACTCCCTTCTTTCTGGCCTACTGGCGTGTGCCATACACCCTCTGCAGATCAGACAGAATGCAGTGCCTAATCTTAAATTGCCCCAGGTACCCACCACTGCAAACCTGGAGGACATCGTCCAGCCGTTTGCACCAACTCAGGGTGCTTTG
This sequence comes from Osmerus mordax, assembly GCF_038355195.1. NCBI lineage: Eukaryota > Metazoa > Chordata > Actinopteri > Osmeriformes > Osmeridae > Osmerus > Osmerus mordax. Next base: position 7,155,779 of record NC_090051.1, on the reverse strand, counting down.
CTCCGCGACATCCGATAGTCTTTTGACCCCTGCAAAGAGAAAGAAGGGCCCTTGCACACGGCCTGTACCATGGTGTGCTTCTCTTGCCATGCTTCACTGTGATGGAAAGACCTCCTCGTCGACTACGCAGCTCTCCGTCCCTACTGTCCTGCCAAAGATGCAATACGATACTCTTTAAGCTTAAACTGGACATTTTGCTTGGCTTTAAGGTACAGAAAGCAGCCCTTAGCAGTAAATTATTTCTTGTTAGATTTGCAAACTTGTTCTCTCTCTGCATGTTGTAATTGAGATACTGGCTCGCAAGAGAATGCACCAACAAAATGGTTTGATTTTGTACTTAAGATTTCACTTTTTAGGTGTACTGTACAATGTAATACTGTAATTGAGATATTATTGTTGTTCTCTAGTTAAGTAGATATTTTAATTTTTTCATCATGCCTGGTAGCTGAGATGTGGCACTGTGCCTGTGAATACACACCATTCCTTGACTCTGATCTCTGAATTACTATTAAAACTGTGCACTTTTTATCCTTTTATCCCTTTTATATACTACTGAACTTTCAATGTGGACTATTTCTTTGCTGCTTTGAGTAAAAGCATCTGCTAAATGAATTGAAGTAAATGAAAAAAAAAAAAAAAAAGAATCAACAAATCAGCATCTAGAATCAACGTGGAGGGATACATTGAAGTAGGACAGAGATGATGGTCTATATATAATTCTGATCGAATTAACATTGGGCCAAAATGATGAATAGATGAAAAGAGGGCTGGTAGAGGGAGAAATAGAACATTATGAGAGATGGAAGGTTGGAGGTATGGGACTGTAGGGAGGTGTGTATCTGACTGGAGAGTCTCATGACAGAAGCCGCTGAGAGAGAGAGAGAGAGAGAGAGTCTGTATCCTTCACACCCATGGTCTCTTTTCTCACCTTACATCCTTTCACCCTTTGTTCCCCTCACTTTCACTCCTTGTGTGTGTGTGTGTGTGTGTGTTGTAGTGTGTGGGTGCGCTGTGTGTCATTGTTTACATTTACATTTAGTCCTTTTTTACTGTTGCTTGCTTTTCTACAGGTACACTTGCACTTATAGCGATTCATGTTGTTCAATTGTAACTTGTTTAACTACGTGCTCGTGTGGTTCTTCCCTTTGCCACTTATTTTGGTTCTTCACAATATGTGCTTCACGTTTTGGCTACCCGCAATGTTTTTGGGGCTTGTTGTTCTTATCAGTGACCTATGCACTTTGTAAAGCTCTCTCTTGGAAGTCGCTTTGGATAAAAGCGTCTGCTAAATGAATAAATGTAAAGTTAGCAGATGCTCTTATCCAGAGCGACCTACAGTAAGTACAGGGACATTCTCCCCGAAGCAAGTAGGGTGAAGTGCCGTGCCCCAGTACACAACGTCATTTGGCACAGCTGGGAATCGAACCAACAACCTTCTGATTAATAGCCCGACTCCCTAACCGCTCAGCCATCTGACCCCCCTGTTTATTCGTGTCTTTCTTTTGTGTGTGTGTGTGTGTTGTTTGGTGAGGTTTGGTGAGGTTGGTGAACCTTGCTAAATGCAATGTATGTCAGACTGTTCTCATCCTTCAAGAAGTAACACACTTTTCCTCACACACACTCTCTCTGATTGTTTACTGGGTCTATGAAGTCCTAACGACTGTCAAGCACACAAATACACACACACACACACACACACGTTCATACACCCACACTTACACACGCACCACTTTGGTGTACTTTCAGTGATGCTTAGGTCAAGGTGTAATTTTCTTAAGTGATTTAATCACCTTAATTTATTTGTTCTAGACTCCATTGATCACAGGGCAATAAACAGATGGTACAACTCAGCATATGTGCTTTCATGCTGGTCAAAGCCTTTCTCCTTCATGGTCTTATCAGTCTGTGTCCTGTCCTCCTATCCTCACCACATCCAGGCCATCAAAGCAAAGTTTCACAAGCAATAATGCACTGTCTGGGTTAGCTATTTTACAGCTAATATTCAGGTGCCTCCCTACCCCCTGCTGGGGACTCCACGTTCGTTATCACAAGAGGTGAGAAGTCGTCCCTGGGGGGCCACACGCAACACAGTCGCAATCACCCCGGCTAAACGGCCCAGTCCCTGCCTAAAACCGGCGCCCACACTCCTCACGCAGACACAGACAGACTCCACTGTGGGTGATTGACTGCCTCTGCAGCACCACACGGTTCTGCTCTTCTCTCTTCTGCTCAGCTCTCTTCTGCTTTGCTCTCTTCTGCTCTCTTCTGCTCTGCTCTCTTCTGCTCTCTTCTGCTCTGGTCTCTTCTGCTTTGGTCTCTTCTGCTTTGCTCTCTTCTGCTCTCTTCTGCTCTTCTCTCTTCTGCTCTCTTCTACTCTGCTCACTTCTGCTCTCTTTTGCTCTCTTCTGCTCTCTTCTCTGCTCTCTTCTGCTCTCTTCTGCTCTCTTCTGCTCTTCTCTCTTCTGCTCTCTTCTACTCTGCTCTCTTCTGCTCTTCTCTATTCTGCTCTCTTCTGCTCTGCTCTCTTCTGCTTTGCTCTCTTCTGCTTTGCTCTCCTCTCTTCTGCTCTCTTCTGCTTTGCCCTCTTCTGCTCTCTTCTGCTTTCTTCTGCTCTCTTCTGCTTTGCTCTCTTCTGCTCTCTTCTACTCTGCTCTCTTCTGTTCTCTTCTGCTCTCTTCTGCAAAAAATTTACAATTACTGATGAGAAGTCATTACACCTTGCTTTTCAAAATGTAACAATTTGACAAGAACAAAACAGAATATTTCATAATGAACAGAGAAAATCTCTTCAGTGTGATCCTTTGCAAATGATTGTTAACAACCTTTAGTCCTTAGCCTTTTAGTTGGTTAGCCATTAGCTGCTTGGTCGTTAGCATGATATTAGCTGTTAGCTTGCTAGCCCCTGTACTGGCCAGAGCAGAACAGATGGTGCTGTAGAGAGGACAGCGCAGTAGTGGTTTATTTATGAACTGCTTTAAGTGCTACGACCATGGGAACTTAGACAGATGTGGAGAATGTGGCTGTGTGTGTATGTGTGTGTGTTTGTGTGTGTGAGTATGTGTGTGTGTATGTGTATTTTACGGTACTGAACCTAATATTGTATTGCACTGAACCTAATATTCTTCTCTTCAGTATTGGATAAACAGATAGGTGTTGAGTACAGAGTGTCAAGAGCTCAATGCTCACAAGCTGATGGCAAAAGTATGCAAAGTGCTTTGGACCTACCTGGAGTGTGTGTGTGTGTGGGGGGGAGGGGGGGTAGAGACAGAAAGAGAAAGATAGAGAGAGAGAGAGAGAGAGAGAGAGAGAGAGAGAGAGAGAGAGAGAGAGAGAGAGAGAGACTATGAGTGTGCCACGTCATTTATTTACTCTATCTGATACGGGGTGATTCTTTTGTTTGATTGTCTTCTAAATGTGTGTGTGCTTGTTTGCGTGCGTGTAGTATTCTTGTATTAGTGTGTGTTAGTGTGCGTGCATGTGCAAAGTGGGTTTCTCCACTAGCACAAGGTTGTGCGTTTACAAAACACTGGACATATTCATGTCCATCTGGTGTTTAGAGGCAACACCAGGCTGCTCCTCTTGGAGGGATGTGAGGGTGGCATGAGACGACATGGACAGGAAACACTCAAGGTTCCGACAAAGTCAAATGGATCATTACTTTACTGCACTTTCACTCTGTTTCTTCCCTTTCTTTGTCATTTGTGAGTTTGATGTGTCAGGCCTTTCGATTGGGAGTGTAAAATACATTAATTCACTCATTTAACCAAAGACCATTTATCATTTGTGTGTGTGTGTGTGTGTGGTGTGTGCATAAAAAGACCTATTTACAGTGAGCACAGAATAGTTATGTGAAGTAGGTTGTCCTGGATAGCATGACCAGTATATGGGTCGAAACAGGTTGCAGCCACTCTATGACTTCCTGTCTGACTTTCTCCCTTGTCAGTGAATGAACTACCCATAGAGTTGTGGAGGGGACAAGAATGTGCAGTATCCTGTGGAACCACACTCCAGCTGCCCCTGCGTATGTTTACTTGTCCTGTGTGTGTCAGTTGGCCTTAACGGGATAAGTGTTACAGACAGACGCCAGGTGTCACAGGTTTCCAGCTTTTTCAGTCCCAATGGCCCCCTTGGTGGGTCTGCAGATGCTGTACTGCATGTCACAGTCTCTTTTCTTTCCCTCCAGCTTTGTGTCACAGCTTTATTTGTTGTTGTCCCCCCCCCCCCCATAAGTCCTGAGTGTCCTATGGGTGTCACAGCTTAATCGGTCCCCCTGGCCTGTGTCGAGTCAGGGTAATTGATGAGGGGTGACGGCTCCTGACCCCATCAATCAGCAACACAGTCACTCCAGATGATCAGAGGCTGGTGTGTGTGTGCGTGTGTGTGCGTTCATGCGTGTGTGTGCTAACTTGAGTGCAGATGTGCGTACATATACACTGCATTTCTCTGTTACATATGGCTCCATGCACAGTCATACTTTTACAAATGGCTCCAAGACTGAGCCCTATGTGATTATCCCATTTGGTTTCATAGATTTGTTACAGAGAGAGAGAGAGAAAGAGAGAGAGAGAAAGAGAGAGAGAGAGAGAGAGAGAGAGAGAGAGAGAAAGGGAGAGCCAGTGAGTGAGTGAAATAAAGGGAAAAGAGAGAGAGAGAGAGAGAGAGAGAGAGAGAGCAAGGTCTAGCTATTCATCTTTATTGTGTCCTGACTTTGTAACACAGTTACTCAGCATGATGCAGTGCAGACAGGCATGGTCTGGACAGCTCTCTCTCAATGTCTGAATATACCATAGGTACTGCAGCTGGCTCTGATTTGAGCAAAACATTCAGATATTCAACGAAATGTACAGAAGTGAAAAGGTGCCATCACCCCGGGCCAGCAATTTAGGCTTACACGATCTATGACTCATGAAAGACTCCTAGCAGCAGTGTTTCTTAAAGTTTGGTGAAACACACACACACACATACACACACACAAATATATCAATTTATAAGCCCTATTCACTCTAATGTCATAAAGAATATCCTCCCGACTTGTATACAAAGCATCCATAACTACAACTGCAGACTGTATGCTCTATGAACTGTGTGAGTGCCCCTCCGCTCCATGTTATCAATAACCATCCAGCTGTACAGTATGTGCCCATGGGGTCTGTGAGTGATGGTTGGCGTAGAAACTGATTGGCCATGTAAAAAGGCCAGTTACCCATGAATCACTGCAGGCCACGCTAAAGCAGCAGACCGCAGATGGAGTCCTCTGAGCCAGGCAATATCTCAAATTGCGACACTCTTCCTGAAAATATTATTCTAGTAGATAAAAGCCTCTTTCTTTCACTCTGATAAGTATTTTTCAGAGTTCTTGTTCCATAGATTGTGGAAAGTAGTTACAAAGTGTGCCGCTAATTTCAGATTTCTCATCGTCTTCAAACACAAGATGTATCAAAGAGCATTAAAACAAGAAATGTATCTCAAATTTATTTGACAATTTTTACCTTTTACCAGATACGTCCACTCTTGATAGGCATATTCAGCATGTACAGCATATCAACATGTTCTTTTCTTTTTATGGTGTCGAGGGATTCCTTTTCTTTAAGGTAGAGGAAAACTTTACATTATGGGGTCAGGTTTGTGATATTTGCATAAGGGACTTGAATTGAGCACCACCAAAATGGTTGGTTCAAATAATATCCTCCTTTCTCACATCACAGAGTGATGTGAGAAAAGTCCAGAAAAATAGACAACTTTTAATGTGCGTAGCGCGGTTTCTAAACCCTACTATTATATGTTTTGTTGCTGAAACAGTCTGGTCTGCATGCTTTCTTTTTTGAATGGGTTTGTTTTATTTCCCTCACTGTAATGGTAGATCTAGGATGGTATCAAAGCTTTATCTTTGAAGTCCTCTAGTTCTTTTTTGTCTTCCAAGCTTTTATAAAGGCCCACTCTCTCTCTCCCTTTTTCTCTTCTCATCTCTCTCTTTCTTACTGTTTACCTCCCTGTCTTTCTGTCCCTCCCCCTCTCCTTCTGTTGTGTTTAGGTGTGCACACTGTAACTAGCATGTGTAAGTGTACAGAAGGGGTGAACTGGGTGGGCTCACAGATACTACTATACAATTGCCCACGTTTCTGCGTAGGCAGGGAGAGACAGAGAGAGACAGAGTGACAGAGATAGAGAGCTAGAGAGAGAGAGAGAGAGAGAGAGAGAGAGAGAGAGAGAGAGAGAGAGAGAGAGAGAGAGAGAGAGAGAGAGAGAGAGAGAGAGAGAGAGAGAGAGAGAGTGGCTGAGAACAAAGGGCAGAGAGAGAGAGAGAAAGCGGCTTAGGACGAGGCAGAAAGACAGACTAAGAGGTAGAAAAAGAGACAGAGAGAACAAGGCTGAGAGGTCTCCTGGGACTGTTCCTGGAGGTTAAGTAAGTTGTCTTTTAATCAGGAGAGTCTCTCTTCATGTACTCACACATTAGTGAGCATTACAGTTTGGCCTCACCGTGTCAGCATTTTTAGTCTTGTGGTGCTGAGGTGGTCTATAGAGCTATCTCTCATAACTCTGAAACATACTGTACTACATTTATAATACACACTCTTGACCCACAAGAGACCAGTAGAATACGAAATATTAATGTGAAAATGACAATATCTGTATCTCAAGGGGCTATGGAGTCAGGGTTTAAATTACGGGGGGGTTTGAGGGGGTCTAACCCCCCTAGTTAAGACTTGGATCCACCAAAAAGAGGTAAAAAACAACAGGTTAGGTTCAAATTTGTTATAAATTGTTACCTGTAATGGAGTTACGGTTGGACCACTGATTCATGTTTGAAGTCTCTTCTCCAAGACACGACGGGATGGTCCATAGGTGAGATTTGCATTCAAAAGTTCAAAGTTCACGTGGAGCTCAATATGATCCCGCCCTACACACGAGAGGAGAGAAGAGAGCAGAGGGACGCCCAACTGTTCTCCTCTCAAGGTCATCTTATCAAGCATGTCAATAAGGAGACGTAGCCTACTTACATAGTGGTGTTAGGTTCCTCACCTTCCTCACCTACCAGGATCTCTGGAGGCCGCCTGAGTGGTTTGTGGTCACCAGGATACTGGATGACAGCCTTCCCTCTGCCTCGTCCATCTCTATCGATCCCCACCTTGTCTGTCTTCCCCCTCTCTTTGTCCCTCTGTTTGGCACTGTTGGCACTGATGCCCCACTTTAAGAGTTAAGGGCCCCATTGGTCAGAGGGTGTGCTGGGCTAAAAGGAAGTGATGTGATGATGTTGTCCTCAGGGAGGAAGTGTGGTGTCAAGCATATTGATTGGTGGTCATGAGGGACGGAGAACTCATGACCTTCTTCAGATGAGATCATTAGCGAGACAGAGAGGCGCGCTGGGTAGAGACTTATACGCACGCACACATATGCGCACTTACACACACTCTCACTCACACGTTCACACACACACACTCAAATACAATAAACTTGTGCTTATTATTCAACTAAAACAAACTAAAACATATTTAGTTGTGAAAGATTTCACCAGTAAATCTTCCGTTTGGATAAAAGTGTTTACCTGTGTCCCTAGCTCAGTCCAACTAGGTTGTTTATAATTGGGGGGTTTAAATGAACCGTCGGGAGAATATTCTGACCAGATAGCATCGTTTTGAAGTCCAGGCTTACTGTAACAGCCCTGATTCTGTCTGGGTGATTTACTCTGCTGTTGCAGTCTTCAAGTTGCATCTACCTCGGTCTGGTAGCTTCCCTGGACATCTCTGCACTGTACCCTTGCTGGATGCATGATGAATGAAGCATCCAACTCTTCTAGTGAGAAGGGGGTGTTCTAAATATTGTTTCAAATACGAAAAGAGAATGATGAATAGGCAGGGCAGCATATAATTGACTCTGAAAGCCACTAACTCATTTGTGCTGGATTGGACAGCGTTGTTGACTGACAGATAAGAGAATTCATCTTCATTCATCTCCTCTGCAAAGTCCTCTGGGAACTTGACCTGGATCATTCCTTCGCTTTGAAGCATTAGTGGCGCCCCGTAAACGAAGACACAGTAATTCCTGAATGTTATTTGATGAAAGCTTGTTTCTTTCTCTTGTGAACTCTAGGCTTTCTTTCTCCCTCTGCCATCCACTTATTTGGAGTGCCTTTCTCGTAAACAAGACATATTCATCCACTCGTGGTTTCATGAATCGGTTTTCCCTGACATGCTCGCTGGCTTCTCCCTCATCAGCAAATGTGTGTGATAATGTATCTTCTAGCAGGGCTTTTAAACGAAGAGACTGCAGCCAAAAGCAACTGATGGATAACTGGGCCAGACCAGACAACCAGGCCAGGTCGGAGGTTGGTAGAGTTCAGGCTGCACCAGACCCAGACTAATCTACCCTTCCAAACCTGGCTGGGTGGTAATAGGCTAGGGTGTGTTGACACCTGACATTGATGACTATTCAGTAGATTATATGTGGTAGACCTGTCTCTGATTAATAGTCAGTGGATGGTGTGTGGTTAAAGCTGTCGGTGATGCGTATTTGGTGAAAGTGTTGTTTTGATACCTTCATGTGATGCTTTCTGAATGCCTTCATAGAATGTATGCTATATGTGTATAACTGTCGGTGATGAATATTCAGTCTTAGAGATGTGTTTATAACTGTATGTGGTCATATTTAGTGAAGGATGTGAGATTATAACTTAACGTGTTGATATCTGATGGATGGGGCATGTTGATGACTTTGATATTCAGTTAGTGGGTGTGTTTATAAACAAATATAATCTCTACCCAAAACTCATCTCGTCTCTCAGATACAATAGCCAATAGATAGAAAAGCCACAGGACAGTGGGAGGATGGTCACAGAACAGCGAAAACGGTTACAAATGAGTCCAACTCCGTACAGGATATGTGTGTGTGTTTGTGTGCATGTTTGCATGCATGCGTCCATATACGAGTGCTTTCCTGTGCATGTGTGCGTTTTATTGACATAGTGCACACATCCTGTATATCCAGGGGCTATATCTGGCTCTGGCAAAAACATCTTCTATACCTGATCCCAAGCCAAAGTGCTCACCATGAATAAGTAGAAAGTCAAATATTTGGACAGCTTTGGAGCAGAAGTCCCCCTCACCAGCAAACCAGATAAGGATGGAGTTTAGTAGTGGACTCTTATTCTCCCATAAGCAGGCTGGGCACTTTGAAAGGTGAACACTGAAGGATATGTCCCTTACTCAAGCCAGCCTCTAGACAGTTTGTCTCAGTATTTGTTTGTTCATTTCCCAAACAAGACAAACTCATAATTACAACAAATTCCCTTCCCTGACAAACTTGATTGGGTTAAACCATGACCGAACAAAACAGGATGACAACTTATAGTGACGAAAACCAGACACCACGGTATTGTACTGCCATCTCCATGGCCCGTCACAGTACCAGAGGTACAGTCGCCCCTACTGTAGCGCCAGACTTGATCCCCAGTGAGATGCCCAACAGGGTCAAATACAGCCGTGTCTCTCGCCTTCCCGGTACTAACCCATTTACCATGGGACAAGATATCATTGTGTTTAATCAGCTAATGTTGCGCAAGGCTGCTCCATCCTGATGAAGCCATGCAAGCGGGAGCCCTGCTGGACTTGGCTGCCACTTATTAAATCTGAGACAGACTCTGGGGGATGAGATTGCAAGGGAAACGTCCAATCCTACTTACCACAACACACACACATACAGTCTGTGATCTTATGAGGAGAGACATTAGGCAAGGTTAGGGTAGCCCAAGGTAGGGTATTTAGGTTAGGTTAAAGTAGTCTTGGGTAAGGTAAGGTAAACGTAAAGTAGGCTAGGGTAGGGTACAATGAGTTTGGTTAGGTCAAAATCAGGTAGGGTAGGGTAAGGTAAGGTAGGGTAGGGTAGTGTGGGGTAGGTTAGGTTAGGTTAGGTAGGTTAAAGTTTCGATAAGAGATGATAGGTTAGCATAAGGTAGGGTAAGTCTGTCTCCACATAATATACTCCACGACAGGGTAATAGGGCACATTTTTCCTAGCAGTGTCAACAGGTGTAGGGAAGATTTGACAGAGTTCCAAACAGACTGCACCTTTGGGGTCAGTTGGGGTCAGTTGTCTGCACACAAAGGCTTGCACAGTGTGACACATTGTTGCACATTTGTGGCAAGCATGTTATGGCATTTCTGTCTTCTCCAGTCAGCAACCTCTTCTTTATGTGTGTGTGTGTGTGTGTGTCTGTGAGGGAGTGAGTAATTCAAAGGACATGAAGAGAAAGAGGTAAGTGAGTGGGTGAACGCTCTGTGTTCATACAAAGTGGGAAGTCAGAATCAGAATTTAAGAGGTGTTTAAGAGTGTGTTTTAAGAGGTGTTTAGGATTCGGGTTGAAGTATGTTTTGAAAGCTTTGGTCTGATGGAGATGCATGTTGTGTGTGTGTGTGTGGAATGGGAGGGTTGAGTGTAAGCAAAAGCTACGGTGAAAGGTGGCTTTCTGCGTTTGTGTGTTTGTTTCAGACTCCATGTATTTGTATAGAGTGAGTGAATGAGTGAGAGGCAGGAGTAATCCCCACACTGCCAGTGAATCATACTGCATAGACAAGATTCATGTTTTATGAATACACTAGCCTCTCATTTTAAATGACATGGCCTGGCTTTTCTGCTGCTGCAGCACTGCATGGGCTTCTCTCTCTCCTTGTTTTGCCCTCTCGCTCGTCCTGTTTGCCTCCTTGATGTAATGCTAATTGATTGTATCAATATTTTGTTAAGATGTGCCCTTATGTTAATGGTGTCAGTGGTGGGCAATGTAACTCATGCACTGAAGTGGTGCCATGCATATTCTTAGAAGCAGTGATTGTAAGTATGTTTGTGTTTGTGAGTACGTGTGTTACTATATGCGTGCCCTACAGTACTACAGTGGAAAGTCTGTGGGCTAAAGAATTTGCACATGTTGAGCATTTAAAAAGGTTGGTTTTCAAACTGTTTCAGTTTGGGCCTCCTTTGAAAATAATTGTAATCAGTAACTGCTTCGACACCTTCTTCCTAACACACTCAATAGGGGAAAAGCGCACTAGTTATGCAGTCTTAATGGGGATGATATGTGTTGCCTGTGTTTAATGTGCTTGCATTGTGTGTATGTGTGTAATTGTCATTGGATAACTTGTTTGTTTGTGTGTGTGTGCCACGACTGCTGTCTTCTCACTGGACCTTTCCTGAGGTTCCTGGAAGGGGCTTGTGCTGGACGTTACTTAGCAACGGTGAGCTACCACTGCAGAGCAACTGTTAGGGAGGGCTGTGTGTGTGTATGTGTGCGCACGCGTGTGTGTGAATGCGTGTGTGCGTGTGTGCATGTGCACGCTCGTGTATGTGAGGGCAGCAACTGAGAGTGCTGCGCATCAACAGATGTGTTAGCTGAGGTGACATGGAGGGGACAGCCACATTCTGGTCAGCTGCTAGCTAAGCAACTCCCTTACGAGCCAAGAGGGAGTGGCAGGGCACTTTTGAAAACAAGCCCATACAGAGAAGACCTTCCTCATGTCTTCCTGTGTCACTTGCTCATTTCCATCTCAGTCATCAGATCAAGTCCACTCATGCCACGCCAAGCCCTCAGCACACACGATAAGCTTGGATGTCGTGACTGAGACCACACACAGTCACATGACACAGTCCCTGAGATTGTGTTTCCCCCACCGACAGCAGCGTTGTGTTCCCACCATAAAGACGCCGTGAAGCTGCCGTGTTTAGGTACGCTCCGGTGGTGGTTGTCCATCCCCCCAGGCCGTTTGCGGCCAGTGTCCACTGATGAACTCTGATCTCCCCTGAAGACTGACAGCTCCAACCAATCTAATCCAACACTGTCAATAGGAGAGGAGAAGTCCGTGCAGATATTGACCTGGCATCAAGGAGTTGATACAGAGGGTAAGTGAGAAAGAGAGAGACATAGAGAGAGAGAGGGTACAAGTATGTTGTGAGAATGTGTGAGGAAGAGTGTGTGGGAGAGCGAGTGCGTGAGACTGTGTGTGAGAGAGTATGGGTGCACACAGCTCACGAGAGATTGTGTGTAAGTGAAACGTTTCGCGAGAATGTTTGCCAGCGTGCCTGTGCGAGGGTGTGTGCGTGTGAGAAAGTGTGTGTGTGCGTGAGGCTCACGTCCGAGGAGCACCCGTTTATTTCAGCAAGCCGGCTATTTTTAGAGCCAATGTTGAAAGGTCAGTTTCTCTACTCGTGGGAAGAGAGACTGTAACAGAGGTGTAACAGTACAGCATTTATCCCCAGGGTAACCAACCCCACTGTGTCCCATTAGTTCCAGCTTTACATCAGCCGTAACAAGGCATGGCTGGATGGCTAGATGGCTGTGTGATGGAAACCTGTCTGTGTTGCCAACTCCTGGCCTGGTCCTCTTCTGGTACCAGCATTATGTGTTTATGAAGTGACATCCCCCTCCTCTGTTGTCATGGTGTCAAAGATAACAACAGTATAGTCACTTTTGTTTTGGCTGTGATGGGACAACCATGAAGAAAATAAGGTGTGTGTGACCTAGACTGTATAGAATACAGTATGTACTAAATCCAGTATAGCTAGCATGTGTGTCATTGCCACTATTCTCATATTTACTGTAGCCTACACATTCTCTGTTATCCAGGTGTCAGAAACCCAGAGTGACTACATGCATTTATATTTATATCAACTTAACACATACTTTCTTAACACTGGGGCCCATATAGACCTGTATATCAGCATCTCACTTACCGAGACACTAATTATAGTTTATTAATTATTATTATTACAGTAATTACAAAGTGTCATTCCTCATTAAGGCTTCCACAGCTGATGGGAAGCTGAAACACTCAACTTGGCACTTCCCTTTCTTCTCCTCTCCTCATCCTTATCTCTCCAGAGTTCAGTTGGAGTGAGAGAAGAGCTTGAAGATATCCATCCCTCTGTTTTAATAATGCCTGGTAATTCACTTCCTGTACCCCGATCTGCATATATGCTAATTAGGCCCTCTGGACATGAGCAGAGAAAATTGTGTTTAGTCTATCCTGTGTTGTTTTGAGCTAGCTACTGCAGAAAATGTTAAATAAGAAAGTATTACGGAAGTATCGAGCTGTTAACCGTGTTACAGCCGACAGGATTGTCTTTAGTATGAACTAACTACTCACTCAAGAGAGAATGGTGTTTGTCATGAACTAGCTCTTTATAGCAGAGAGAATAGTGTTAAAAAGGAACTACACAATTACAGCAGACAGAATAGTGTTTAGTATGAACTAGCTAGTTATAGCAGAATGGTGTTTAGTGTCTGAGTGCTGTGTTTCTGTGAGCTAGCTAGTCGTTACTACTCATAAGTTGTGCTATACCTAGTGTTCCTGTAAGCCTGGTCTAATATAGGACAAGAGCTCATTTCCTGTATGGAGCTGAAGCAGGCTGTTGCAGACACATGACACACATATTACCTGAGGTATTGTAACACATTCGACTAGCTGTCCTGTTAGCGTCTCTATCTGTACTAGTAGTTTTGTTACAGTCTCTCTATAGGTCCTAGCTTTCCTGTTTTAATCTCTATCAGTCCTAGCTGTCCTATTACAGTTGTACTAACCACCTTGTTTTTTGTCTCTATTTGTACAAGCCTGTTATAGTCTCTCTTTGTACTAGCTGTCCTGTTACAGTGTCTATCTGTACTAGCTGTCCTGTTCCAGTATCTATCTGTACTAGCTGTCCTGTTGCAGTATCTATCTGTACTAGCTGTCCTGTCACAGTATCTATCTGTACTAGCTTGCTTGTTGCAGTCTCTATCTGTACTAGCCTGTTATAGTCTCTCTTTGTACTAGCTGTCCTGTTACAGTCTCTATCGGTACTATCTGTCCTGTTCCAGTATCTATATGTACAAGCTGTACTGTCACAGTCTCAGTCTGTATTAGTAAGCCTGTTATAGTCTCTATATGTACTAACTAGGCTGTAATAGTTTCTATCTGTACTAACTAGCCTGTTACAGTCTCTATCTGTACTAGTTAGCCTTTAAATTAGCTAGTCTATGCGTTAACTTGTTCTGACTAGAAGTGCAGGTCATCCAGCAAGAGCTTTGAGTCCTGCTGGAGAATTCTGTGTGTCCTCAGGCTCAGGCCAGGAGTATGGTGCCCTGCCTCTCTGTAACGCCACTGTTACATAACACAGGCCGCACATGACACGGCTTTCTCACACGTGGGGCTTCACATACAGATGTGCATGAATGCAAACACACACTCACACACGCATACTCACACAACACCATCATACACTGACACTATACACACACACAATCACACTATACACGCATAATGTACACGCACACAAACACATCGCAGTGCCCTGATTCAGTGAGGGAACAGCTGAGCTGATATCAGCCCGTGTCAGAGGGACAGGGGATCAATGTGTGCTTTCCTACCAGCGAAAATAATTATCCTACCCCAACCCCTCCAGACAGGATCCTGTCTCAGTGAACCGCCAGAAAAGCATCCATGAGGCTGTGATGGCCTTCAGCTGCTTTCTCTCAATCCCCAGGGGCCTCCTTCCAAGACTGATTGACAGGGATCGCTCAGAGAAAATTATTTAAAAAACTTTGTTTTGCGAAGGCGGTTCCTGTCTGCAGAGTGAGTGAAGTAGCCTGTTGCGGCCACTTGAGGGCATCTTTGTTGTCTTAGCCAAACAACGTTGCGTCTTTTCAAGGCCCTAACAGGTCTAGATACTATTTTTAGCTCTTAGCTCCAGCCACTACAAGCCTTTTTGTGTCGTACTGAACAGCGTGTGGTCAGCACACACACACACACATATGATGTATTACAGGTGAAAAATAAACCGTTTGCTTTTCAGTTTATGTGATCAAACGAAATACGCCAAAAAACATGTATTTTTCCTCGCAGATGCTAGCGCAGCTCATGCAATTTGATATTGCCTGTAACAGTTTCACATGGTGCAGATCATAGCTGTAGATTATCGCATCGACACTCCCTAGCATCTTTTACCAGCATTGCCTTACCGTTCCACAGGCATTGTCAATGCCTGTTGTTCACCTTGCCTATACTTCCAAACGCACACACAGCCTCCTGCAGCTATTCCTTACTGAACTCAACACTTCTCTCTAGTGGCGGAAAAGTAGTAGGGCACTGGTCAGCCATCATGTTCTGATGAAATAAAAAAGCCGTCCCTCTATCTGCAACCACCTCTTTCCAGTTCTCTGACATAATCGCCACTCATATCTAATGAGAGACCCACTAACAAACTTCCCTCCGTATCCTGTAGGGAGTAGGAGGGAAGGAAGCAAGAAAAGGAGAGAAGGTAGGAAGGATAGATATGCTGCATTACAACTTTCTAAAGAAGGCAACTCCACTGTACCTGCTCTGGTCTCCTTTCCACTAATCCATACAGGATATAAGCCTTTTCATGATAATAATTCGTTGCAGGGAGATTATGCCCTTAAATCCCTCTCTGTAAACCCTTTACAGTATATCATTTGTGTCCCTTTCAAGCATGAAACCCTGAAATCCCATTGTGTTCATCTGAATGCTGGGGTATTTGGGAACTCTGGTTATCATAGAACACACACACACAAATGCAAACACACACACACACACACCAATGCAGCCACATACACAATGATGCAGTGCACATAACACAACTTCACACGTACACACGCGCATAAACGTGCACGCACACACAAGTAGAGCCCCAGTCCAACCGCATCCACGCTGTAATTGGACTAATTCTGTGTTTGCTGTGAGAGATAAGCTCAGTGCTGGGGAAAGTGTCTTTGTTTTGGACCGTTTGTCTTGCTGCCTGTGACAGGGCGGAGGTGTGGAGCATGTAACCAACCCGCTGCTGGACTTACGTAGCTTCTGTAGTTTTATCATAGAAGCTTTGAGGAAAGTATCCTTCCACAGTCTGTTTGTATACGGTTCTATTTTTGTTTTGGTGGGTAACGTCTTTGCTTAGTTCGACAGTCCCTCAGAGCTGATGTTCTCCACCCCTGTGTTGAAATATAGATGGGTTCCTCTCAAAATGACCCTGGCTGTGAGGCACGCCGGATGTACCAAAACTGAGGAGTGGGAGGGGAGTTCTAATCTGGCACTGTAATGCACGTAAGGTTGTCTATTTGAATTATGCAAAGATAAAAGTTATAGTTGGCTTTAGGGAGAAACTAAAGTGGTTTAGTTCTTGTATGTCTCTTTCAGTTGAACTTTTAGGCTTCCAAAGTTCCCCAGCCTTCTGGAACAAGCAAACTGTGTTCGTTTGAATAAGCATGGGGAGTTGGACAAGCTTTTGTTGGAACAGAGGGTTAGACGTTCAATATGTGAACTGTTTGCATGTGTATCTGTGTTTGTATGTCTGCGCGTACGTGTGTGAAGTATGTTTTTTCATTATGTCTTGTGTATAGGTTGTGTGTCATCTGTGTGCTATCTGGAAGCTAGTGATGCAAATCTACATATATACACTTGTGTACAGACACAGCTATTCGCAGTGATATTTTGCAGATTTCTGGACACACTTTCATATCTCTTTTCCTTATTTGACTGAACAATTATATATTTCAACCTGTTACCTTTTTAAAGTATTGTTTTGATTCTGGTACATGTTAGCATTTCTTCTTACTGAAAGTATCATTCCCAGTTTTGACTGATCATGTTCTTGTCTACTATTTTGAATATTCTTTCTAATATTGCTTGGTTTGCCCCATTATGGTATATGTAGTTTCTCCTGCACTGCAATACAGCAACGTTTGTAGTTTAATCAGCAGGAATATTCAATCCTGCAGCAATTAGGCATACTGTATCAAGAGGAGCTTTGAACTAAGTTGCTTTTGAATAAAATATTACTGTGACATCATATCACTATCACAGTGTTTTAAAATGGCTGCAAGTTAGAAGCTCTGAATGCTGTAGTGTGTGTGTGTGTGTGTGTCTTTGTGTTGTATGTGTGCTATATGTGTGTGTTTGTGCATGTGAGTGCAAGCATTTGTGTGTGTGTGTGTGCGTGGGTGGAATTCCTGCAGGCTCTCAGTCTCCAGAGGACCGTCCCAGGCTCTACGCCTCTTTGATGCTATTTGAATTGGGCTGTGGAAGAAAGTGACCGTGTGTGTGTGTGTGCTAAGCGTGTTTACTGTATGCGAGGTGTGTTCATTTCTGTTGTGGGTGTGAGGCGCCTGTGTGCGAGGCAATGAGCACACATGTAACTTGATCAGAGGTAGAGATGGAAGTGCTGCCTGTAGAGTCCCAGATCAGACTAAGATCTGAGATCAGTCTAATTAGTCAATCAATCAAATTAATCTAACCAAGATAACACCTAGTCTTGGGGCAGTTAAATAAATCAAATCAATGAAAGCAAGAAGCAAGAAGGTGCAGACCATAGGCTAACACAATACAGCATCAACACTATTTATGGTTTTAAGGACTCTGTCTAGACTCTTTCGATAGTCAGAGTTTGGTGCTCCTTTTAAAAAAATGGAATCAACCCTCAAATCAAAACATCAGGTTATGTGAGAGATGTCGAGAAAAAGATTTTATATTAAAATCATGTTTTTTGGTTGTGACCAGAATATAAGATGAAAATGTAACACACACACACACACAAACGGAAGCCTCTTCCTGCGGGGCTAATTGATATTCTCCCACACTGCCCTAGGATTCTCCACTGTGCCTGTCTCAGCACTGCTGACAGTGCACATTCCATCCCTTCTGCAGTCCTACAGGAATGGAGAGAGAGAGAGGGGGGGGAGAGAGAGAGAGAGAGAGAGAGGGAGGGAGAGAGAGAGAGAGAGAGAGAGAGGGAGGGGGAGGGGGAGAGAGAGAGAGAGAGAGGGGGGGGGGAGAGAGGGAGGGGGAGAGAGAGAGAGAGAGAGAGAGAGAGAGAGAGAGAGAGGGAGAGAGAGAGAGAGAGAGAGAGAGGAGTGACAGGGTGCGAGTGAGGATGAGGGACAAAGTGGGAGTGGGAGAGACATAGAAAGAAAGAAATAGAAGTCCATTTTGTTTTTTCTTCCTTCTTTCGGCCTCTCCGTCACTCACCCTCTCTCTATTCCTTCAACTCTTCTGCTTTTCTACCTCTTTAGCTTAGGCCTACTCCAGCTATTCTAAGCACTGCTGATTTTCACAACAGTCAAATGCTCACAGACCTCTTCTATACCCGGGATACCCACAACCCATATCCCACACGCATAGAGGTGTTGTTGTGACAGTGAACATAAGTGGGACTGTCTCTTGAACCTATCAGACCCCTCCAGGAAAGTGTCAGTGTGATTCATCTGTGGGCTCCAGGATCCCAGTGCTCTTTCCTCCTGCTGTAATCTGGTTTCCTCCTGAGGTGTAAAAGTCAAACTAAATGGCAAAAGCCCTCAGCCCTCCTGTGACACGTCCAGTATCGATCTCCCTGTCCTTTCGCTCCGTCCGAACGATGTGCGACCTCCGGAACACATTAGACTGGACCCTGCGTTAACTTTATCACCATGGACAGACCTCAGGTTTACTTTGCCAACCCAGACGGATTTGCACCCAATTTGACTGGCTGTCAGAGTCCATTTGACTCTCTCACATATCCTCTATTTCTCTTTCCCCTCTCCCCCCCCCCCCAACCTCTATATCTCTCTTCAATGCTCAACTACATGAGAAGAGAGCACGTTGTGTACAGATAGAGTCAGTGCTGGAACGTTCTAGCTGACTGTGTGGTGCTCCTGGACACGGAGATGGAATCAAGAATCCTGCAGCACACTCCGAATAAACGGCCATCCCTTTGGTTATTTCCCTAACCCTAACCCAATTTCCCATTCATCTTTTATTCGGTGTATGAGTAACACAGGTGTGCTTCATCACTGAATCCTCAAGATCCGATACGTTGATGTGCTGCCATATCCTCTCTCCCTGTAGTTTGTCCATACACTCATCGATACGATCATTAATCGTCTCACAAATGCTCTTTGTGAGAGGAAATTCAATGCTGCTTAGTAGAGCTCTTCAACCTCCCCCCCCCTCCCCCCCCACCCCAACCCTCTAAAGATCCATAAGGATGCCCCCCCCTTCGACTATACAGGCTGATTGGCCTGAACTATTAGGCTTCTATAGAAAATCGATGATCCGCTTTCACACGTCTATACACACACTCACAAACGCTCTGCTCAAGCAGTACTCTACAGCAGTGTGCTGGTTTGTGTCCGCAGATGAACGGGTGAGAGTCTGGTGTCTGGATACACCCTGAGGACGAGGCTGGACAACACACACAAAACAACCGTTTATGTATGTGTTCCGGGACATTCATTCGTTCCCTACGGAGTCGAGTTAGGGACGAGTTAAAGGGAGACAGGCCCTGAGTCCAGCCAGGCTAATATGGAGGAGAGGGGTTAAAGGAAGGGAGGGGGGAGGGAGGGAACATGAGTGCGGCCTGGGATAATCAAAAACCATGTTTACTCAATTCCAATTGGGTGACATTTGGCGTAGGGGATCTTGCTGGTGGTAACGTAATTTTGGAGTAGGGAGATTTGATTAGAACTTCCTGCCCTGATGGCTGTGTGGCTTCATAAGTCTTCCTCTGGTCTGGTCGGATCGCCAGGTTGGAGGGGGTTCAGTTGGCAACACACCATGGTCATATAGACCCTATGCAGTGTTTATAAAGCTCCCCTCCACCTTGCCTACAACACTGTGAGGGGCTGATGTTCGTCCCTGACCCTGCTGTGCACTGTCCCACTATGCTGTGATTACAAAATGCAAAATCCCAGTTTGGCTCCCATCCGTCACCTTATACGTGTAAATGTGCTTGTTCTACATGACCCCACAGTATACATCGCTCCATAGATTTGCTGTAAAATCATCTTCAATCCTTTTTTCTGCACGACCCCCTCCTTGCAGGTCACGTAAGTGTCGTTTGCCAGGGTGCTCGGACAAATTAACGTGAACAGTTTGGGGCGGATTGTCAGTTCCGACTAGCTAACCGTGTTAGCGGCTAGTGTAGGCTGTATAAATGAGAGGGGAGGCGGTGTGAGGCGGGTCCTGGTGTTGGGCTCTGGGATTGAGGACCAGGAAGGCTGGATATGGGTCAACAGTACCATGGACTCTCACACTTTCCGGAGGAAAAAACACGTAGGTATGTGAAGCATTCCTTCTCCTCGTGTGCTGTCGAGTGGTGGGAGTTTTGGATCTGCGAGTCTCATCCAGCAGGGTGTTTAAGAAGGGTGTATGTATATTCCTTGTTCTACCAGACACCGTTTACTGTTTGCTTTCTCAGTGTGTGATTGTTGTACAGATACCAAGGTCCACCTAGATCTGACCCTCATCTACTCTCCTCCTCTCTCAGATAATAAATGATGGTACGTATGTACGGACAGCAGAGACAGCAATACTGGACGTGTAATACAAAGTCAGAATGACGTTTTTATTCATCAAGTATACAGTGACAGTGTTATCTGAACAAAGCAATGCTTGAGAGGAGGCTCCTGTCAGCAATGTAGCAGCAATTATGTCAATAAATAGAAAAAAAGACACAAATAAGAAAAATAGATAAATAGGTAAATACGTTATTAGGTAGGTAAGTAAACTAAATATAAATATAAATAATATATACAACTTTGAATGGAATAGTTGTGTAGATGCTGCTATTCCATCCTATCAAGCACTTGGTTCAAATATCTCATTAGCAGTGTACAAGGATATGCCTGTTACGCCAAATTGAAATCCAGAAAACATGCACGATATTGATTTGGCCCATGTGCTGCATACAGCAGGTTGCTGTAAGATATTTTGTTCTATTGAGGCTGAACTGTCAAATGATGCACTTGATGATGATTAGATCGTATTTGTATCATAGAGACATTTTTTTACCAAAACAATTAAATAAGCCCTGTGTGTAGGAGTAAATATTCAGTTGTTAATCTGCATGTAGACTACTCAAACTTTTCAGAGACAAGAAACCCTGTATGTACTGCACTGTGTGTGTGAGTGTGCGTGTGTGTATGTGCAGATGTGTGTGCGTGTGTGTGTGTGTGTGTGTGTGTGTGCGCGCGCGCTCGCTGCTCTAGGCGTAGAGTCATTGCCTGGCTAACAGTGTCCGCTGCTGGATAGAACGATAACTGCAGCAGCTCCCTGAATATCGGGCGGCCAGAGGCATAATCTAGCGTCAGTGTTTCTCCGCATGCCGAGACTTAATGTAAAATTCTACCAGAATTTCACACGTTAAATGTATTCTAATACGGAGGTATAATTTGGTCTCAGTAAGTGAGCAAACTGCAGGTTTCAAGGGACTGCATAAGGTATACAAAAGGCGCTTTTTGCGCACTGCATGCACACGAGCAGGCACAGAAACCCGGCGATGCCGGACATGATCCTCTCTCCAACAGGCTCCTGAGGTCTCTGCCGCCGCTGTAGGTGAACACCGCCCCGGCTGTTTGGTAATGCGACTAGCCCGCTAGCCTGGCTCGGCATCAACAAGTAGCCCATCAATGTGGAAGAACGCAGCGCGGTGGGGACACAAACGTTCCTAGGAGAGCATGCCGTTTAATTACAATGACAGACAGTAGATGGCTCTCTTGAGTTTTAATTTCCATGCTTCTTGTGTTTTTGAGTCTCTATAATATCTATAATGGAGAAAGCAATGGGTATTTCGTTCAGAGGTTCATGGCAGATGCTTGTTATCTTCAAACATGCAGCATTCATTATTAACAAACCGGACATTAGAATCGTGCATTGCATATTCAACATCTTGAATTACAGTGATTTAGGATGCTCCTGCCTGGAGGTTAACTGAAAAACGCAGCGTGTTGGTTTCAATGCTGCTGTTGAATTCCAGATATTTGGCTGTGTATGCGTGTGAAAAGGAAAGACACACACACAAACACACACACACACACACAAGGAGCTGTGGACAGACAGGGTGAGAGAAAGAGAGAAACCAAGAGAAAAACGAAGAGAGAACCGCGGGAGAGATCCACTGTCCGTGGTGCTGAAACCACAGTCAAACCAAGTCCGTGCACAGAGATAATGTGAAACATAGGAACGCAATTACAATAAATATACGACAAAGCTTGGATGGATGCATGGAAGTTTGCCTTCACTCAAGTGTTTTAAAAGAGCAAAATATCTAATCTCTGATTTAGTTTATGCATCCTGTTAAACTAACACCCCCTTCTAGTGAAGTTAATCTATGCATCGTGCTTCAGATTTGTTATAGCCTATAGTCCAATGCTTGATGCCTGGCTCCATGCCCCCCAAAATGATGGGGGTCGTATGTGTTGGTTTTGGGTGCCCACATCAACCTTAGCCACTTGCCATAGAGTTTGTGCTCTAAGTACCCGTGCTGCCATCACGTTTACAGCGGGGATGTTCGTTATTGCTTGACTAAACCCGCCGTCCTGCAATCATCAAATCTGACCGACAGGCTCAACAACCAAAACCCCACTGGTAATTTCCTCGAAGCTAAAAGACTTGAGCTCGGGTGGTCAAGGGGACAGAAGTGAATGCTAACGAGGGACTGAATCGTTACGACTTGTTGATAGGAGGAGGTATTGTTCATCTACAGACGGAAACGACAGGCACCCGTTGCTCATCCCACAACGGGGAACGGACTGCGAGATGTTCCTTTCGCTTCAGAGATACATAGGGTATGCTTTGTGCAAACCACGTCTCTCTTTTTTTGTGATTACGCATGGTTTGCAGTCTCTCCTTCGCCGTGGATTTTGTGAAGCAAAATCGTAAAGTCGTATCGCTTGGCCAACTGAGAGAAGCGTTCTAAGTTTCTGCATTTGAATGCAGCTGTCACTCACAGCAGACGTCATCCGCACAGGACCCAGGTCAGCGTTGGTTAGGTGTTGTTTTTTTCTTCCCTCATCTTGTGTTTGTTTTCTGTTCACACGGAGAATCAAAAAGACAACCCAGTTGTGAAAGGGGAAAAAAAAGGAATACGAAGGAACGGTTTTCTGAAACGCACTCTGCGGTGTCTGCCTGTTTGGATAGCTTGTCTTCGATGTCAAGACTGAAAATGTAACTTACTGCACCTAGTTACAAGTCACACAACGGTGTGGCATTAATGCGTCTTCACTTGCGTGCTTATGGCGTTTCTTAACGGACGCCGGTGGACTGCTGTTGCTGAATGATACATGCAAACTTGCTGTGCGTAACCCGCGCTGTCGACAGCCAGAGCTTCTCCCCGGCGAGTCGGTGCCCGCTCTCCGACGGTAACTGTTGTCAGTAAAGGCGCTTCTCTTTGTTTGGCGACTGGTGCCAAACACATAGAAACGGCGGGTCTGCCTCTGTGTAGGGGCTGTGCAGAACGGGCTGCGAGGAAGAAAAAAAGAAAAGAAACGGAGAATATCGGAGGGAGGCTGGGGAGGGAGACACCGGCTGTGGTTATTTAGGAGAAGCTGGAACTAAAAATGTCTCAGGCAATTAACTGAAAATCCATACGCATGTATGACTGAGCATCTGCAATTTCGTTCTCGGTGAGTTAAGGCAAGATTTATTTTGAACGAGGATATTATTTTCAATGCCAATATGGAATAAAATATTTTGATATCCGTTTTCACGATGCCAATGAATTGTAAGAGAGATGACAAGTGTTTGCTATCACTACTAAAATGTAGTGATTAGACAAATATATACAAGCATCTTGAAGCATAGCGTACCTGACACGTTATCACGGACCGGACCGCCAGGCCGCCACCATGGGACTGTGACCCGGGCTGCGAGCTCTGAGAGGCGGCTGTTTGTGTAGTCTGTGCTCCGTGTGCAGACTGGACTTGAGCAGTTGTGAGATTTTGAGTCATGGCTGCTGCGATCGCCAGTGGGTTGATCCGTCAGAAACGGCAGGCGCGGGAGCAGCATGTCGACCGGCCCTCCACCAACCGGCGGAGGAAGAGCCCCAACAAGAACAAGGGGCTCTGTAATGGCAACCTGGTCGACATCTTCTCTAAAGTGCGCATCTTCGGTCTCAGAAAGCGGCGGCTACGGAGACAAGGTGTGGGAAGTTTTGTGTGAGGGTGCCTGTTAACGTGTTGTGCAGTGCAGTTACGTACACCTGTTCCCATCCATCGGAGTGAATGGTTTGAATGAGAACATCACACGCGACTTTCTCTCCATTTGTTGCATTTCTATGATAAGCTACTGGGGAAAAAAATCATGAGTCCATGACAGAAAACATGTGTCGTGTTTAATCCAACACTGCAAAACAATCCACAATTTCAACCGTTCGTAAAAGGGTAAATTGCCTAATGTGCAGTTGTGTCTAGTGGGCTGGGTATGTTTTTTCTTTAGTTTAGCCTACATGCAATCTCGGGTAGCCTATTTTACAGTCTACGGACTCGTTGCGCGTGATGCCTTTGGTTTGAGTCCTGTCCCTCTATAGCTTGGCTAGACCAGGCCCTATCCCTGTAAAGCTCATGAATTACCGAAGTGTTAGTGCACACAGTCGACTACAGTTGAGAGCAACGAATGAAACTAATTTCAATGCTAACGAAAAGGTCAATATATCCCGTGGAACGGGGGTTACGCTTTTCAAACATAATCTTTTCTTGCATAATTGTATGAATCCGAAGGCCAAAGCCCTTTGTTCCGATCCTACATATTCGTTCCACTTATGAAATGTCATCTGCGTTTTCTCTCTAACAATACCACCTTGGGACTGGTAAAGACAATTGCCATCTAACCACTTTTACAGGGTAATAAAGGGTATGTTGGGTAACAAAACCAACATAATGATTTGCGGTAAACAGCCGGCATTAGAATCATAGGATTAAAATAATCCCTCTCCTTCCGTAGCACTATGAGAGAGCGACTGATCTATGTCGATCACCAGGTGTTGCACCTGTTGCACAGTAGATGCTATCTCTGAGTGTTAAGTCCAGCCTCATGAAGTGGTTATCCGTATTGTTATTTATTAGTGTAGGTCACTTGGATCTGCCCAATATGTGAGGACCTCGAGATATTTTGTTAATTGTTTCTGTGACAAAATAATACGCCTATATGTGGTTTTCTGGTTTTTATTAAAATAAATGACAACTGCATTGCATAACATGTGTTATGATAACCACTTACTGTCTAAAGACATATCCACTGAGTTCTATATGACTAATGCATTCCACAGTATAGTGATATGAAAACCAAAATGACACCTTTCTTAAATATTCTTGTGAATAATGTCTGTGGGAACGGTAATCCTTCACCATATTCGGGTGTGTGTGTGTGCCGTGCATACGTGAGGCTGTGAATGTGTGTGGTTGTGTCTTCGTATTGGATTGCGTTCAGTGCAGGGTCCAATAAGCCAGTGGCTGTGTTCCTTGGAGGCAGAAAACGAGTGGGCTCTGCTGGGCCGAGCCAGTAGGACGAGAGGCTGATAAACCTCTAATGCGGGCTGCAGGCCAGTCTCTCTGGCTGGCTGTATATCTTAGTACCTGTCACCGTTGTCTACAGAGGGAGTCACACGTAAATAAATCAGAGAGTCAAAGATGCGGACGGCAGGCTAACCCGCAGTGACAAATTATCCTCAGAACACCTCGACAACCACATACCTTCAGCAGCCATTTTATTACAGCTTGTCTCCTAGCACCTGAAATAGTGATGAGATCCCACTGGCATTTCCCCAAGAAATCCTACTGGCACTGCCACTGGAACTAGAAATCCCTGCCTTTTGATCCCACTACCCTTAGATTCTAAAGGAGATCCTACTATCCGGAGATCCTTCTGCCCTGAAAGCCATGGTCGAACCTTGTAATAAGGCTCCACCTAACACTAAATGCTAAGATATTAACAAGATAAGAAACATGAAGGGGGAAAATATGTTCTGAAATGGATGATTTGTCCTGGTTTCTGGATGATGGAATTCTAATCAGACCACAGGGCAAATACTCGGTTGTCCCTCAGTTTAATTTGTGTTATTTGTGATTAAAGTCCTTATGGGAATATACCTCATTAATTTCCACCGCTCGCCTTAGAGTTGGGAAAATCTTTAGCAGAAGGTTTCAGACCGTAGATTCCAGGGTTCGCTAGGGACTGTTTGGAAAACACCCACACTAAGCATCTCTCTCTCTCTCTCTCTCTCTCTCTCTCTCTCTCTCTCTCTCTCTCTCTCTCTCTCTCCCTCCCTCCCTCCCTCCCTCCCTCCCTCTCTCTCTCTCTCTCTCTCTCTCTCTCTATCTCTCTCTCGGTCCTACTGCTCTCTCTTCTCTCTATCCTTTCCGACCTCTCTCCCTCTCTTTCTCTCTCCTACACACACACACACGCACACACACACACACACACTCACACACACACACAGTGTCCGGTAAGGAAGACTAATGTCTTGTTGGGTTGGATGTGTTTAATTCAATGCCGGCGTCTCTGCCGACGCCTCCCATTTCCGGAGAATAAAGCTCACTGCCCCATCATGTGATATCATGTGTGACCCGACACCGCAGTTGTCTTCATTTCAGATCCCACACAGCTAAACACTCCTGGGGTGAGGTGGTGTGAATTACACTCTTTGTGTAAGGATTTTGAGGCAGGCTGAGTTCTTTTTATATTTATTTATTGTCTTTTTTTCGTGAATATTAGGCTACTATATGTGGCATATTTGTATTTCTATGAGTTATATTTTGTCATGCGTCACGTGCACTAGTTCTACGTTGTTGTATGTTATATGTACAGGAGTTGGTTGAGATGGAAGCTTACTGGAGGACACCGTCATAATGTACGTGGTCAAGCCGAGATGAGTGCACGGGTATACTTATTCATCCCCTTAGGATCAGTGTCAGCTATCTGCTGAGTGTGTGAGTTTCCCACAGGGAGACGCACTCTTCCTTTTGAAGGCAATACAAAGCCCATGGCATGCCGGTTTGCTGAATATGCTGCCTAGGAATTGGAAAGCATTCTGTCATATCAGATTATACTGAAGGATCCAGAGACTCAGTGGGGCTAGTATTGACTATTGCATGTCCTGCAGGTGATCCAGCCTCACATACAGGGCTCTGTGCTGTATAATCCACCACCATAGATTGAAGCAACACATGATCCTGTCCGTCACAGCATCTCCGGCCAGCATTGATTCATTAATGGATTTCTCTTCAGATGTGGATACAGAGAGATGGGATAACAGCTTGACTGTAGGGATCAGTGGAGATCAGGGTTATAAAGTAATGTGTGATCTCCTATAGACACCGCTCTGTTGTGCACCCAGGCCTGTCCGCTCACAGCAGGAACAGGGCTGTGATCGCATCACCAGATTAGATGGAAAGATTATTAGACGGTGCACACAGATGAGGAGATTAGCCCATTTTGGATTAGGTCCAGGGTATCGAATGTCCATCTCCGGACAGGATTGGGACACTCACGGTAGTCCCTGGTAGGCTTTCTGACAGTAGTCTGAGACCCAGACCTAAATGCAGACCGCTCTGTCCTTCCTCATGAGTCAGACGAGGATGGTCTTTCCAAGGTTGGCTGAAAAAGACCTGCTTGTATTCCAGGAGGAGGTAAAGTGGGTCAGTTAGGACTGGACCTGCAGTTGTCAAGCTGTTGTGTACATGTGCTGTGTGTGTATGTGTGTGTGTGTGTGCATGCATGCATGCATGTGTCCATGCATATTGTGCATGCGTGTGTGTGTGAATGTGTGTGCGTGTGTGCATGCCACAGTTGAAAGCTGCCGTTTACGAGAAGAGGTGGATTGAGAATTGCAGAGGAGAAAGACAGAGAGACATAGAGAAGGAGAGATACAGGAGGAGAGATAGAGGAGGAAAGAGAGAATGTAAAGAAGGAGAGAAAGGTAAAGGTACGTCTGGTCAGTGGGGAGAGGAGAGGGGCTGCAGCAGTCATCCTAGCCCAGCTGTGACAGAAAAGAGTCTGTTCCAGTTCTGGATTTAGATGGGTTTGAAGGCAAGTCTCTCCTGCTGACAAAGAACCCAAAGCATTTACATAAAGCCACAGAAGAACGGGGGAATAAAAATATACCTCCGTTTCAAAAACCAATATCTTAGCAAACCATGACTGCAGGAGGGGATATACAGAGAGAGAGAGAGAGAGAGAGAGAGAGGGGAGAGAGGGGGAGAGTGAGAGATGGAGCGAGAAGAAGAGAGAGACATCTCGCTCAACAGCTCCACAGAGAAATCTCTCTAATGCAGAGAAGAATTTCCCCATTTTATCCTATAAACTATGTTTAGCCCCTCTCAGTTGGTCAAAACAAATGCAGAGTCATTCTCAAATGCTGTCTGTTCCTCTGACATATTCTCATATTATACCTCTGCTGGTATGCCATTTGTTTCAGGCAGACGGAGAGGACATTTATGAAATACCACCCCACTAATCAGGTTTTACTGTTAGTTTTCATATTTCTATTATACACTGCTAATTCCCTTACATGATAATGAATTCCCTCAAATCTATAGTCGTTTACAGAATTTAAAAATAACCCATAGTCTTATCTGCAGTTCACAGCAACGCCCATGAGCTGTTCCTGCGGATGACAGAAGTCCATTAACTTAACATTTCACTCCAACACATGTACCAACGTACACACATGACGTGTTCTAAAGGCATGCATGAATAATAGAACCGATAGTTGGTCCAGGGCACAGTCTTTGCATGACAAATATGTGAAAGATATTTTTCAGATAAGAGGTATAAAGAAAAAATGAGTGGCTAGGCCTTGCCTGATTTATTGTTTGGTATAACAGCAAGAACACCTGCAAACACACACACACACACACACATCCTTGCATACACAGTAACACACACACACATCCTAGCATGTACACACATGACCACATGCGTGCAGCATATGACAGACACATGTGTTTAATTTGAATGATTACTGATGGTTCACATCCGAACCATTCTAGAATCAATCACCATCCAGTCCTACATGAAGTTACTGTACGCCTCTAATCAAAGTCTGTTATTGATCAGAGGTTTGTCCTCCCGTTCTCCACTCACACACACCCTGGGGGGCAGCTGTGGTGTCATTACAAAGCCGTGTGTGTGTTTGAGTGGGGTTTACAAACAAATGGAAATATACTTAGGCAGAATGAGAGAGAGAAAGAAACGGAGACAACGGGAGAGGAAGAGAGAGTGCGCTCATTTATTTGCAGGCCTGGGTGTTCTCTGCCCTTCACTGAAGCCCTGAACTCCCTTCCTTTGATGTGTTACAGTACCTCTTTCGCCAGGCACAGGTCCAGGACACACACACACACACACATACACACTGTAGTAGTGGGGGTAGCCTGCATTTGCCGGGCAGATTGACAACTAAAGAGACAATAACAGGTTGGTGTTTGTAGCCCATTCCCAGATGAAAGGATCCCAGGTAACCCTGTCATCACAGGAAGAGAGGGATACTTAACGACATAGAGACAGACTTGTTATTCATGTGTTGTGGATGGAAAGAAAAATATATTTGCAAATATCCCATTTTGTTGCTAAAGCTAATGATTGAATGCTAAGATAACCTTTTCCCATTGTAAATCCTATCCCTGGCCGTTTAACCGAGGTGCTCTATCATGCTATTTGTGATCATTGTGTTATCATTGTTTGCCTGAGAAAGCCAGAAGTGTGTGTTTGTACAAAGCCAAGAGGCAACCTCCTTGTCACCAGGTGAAGATTTGCCAGTGGAAATTCACTAAGCTAGACACCCTTCCCAACACCATTTCCCTGGGACACTCACACTGGAACAACAGTCTCTACCTCAGGCTACAACCTCTTCAGACTGTTTTTCTGTCTGTCTAGGCACACACTTATTTGCAAACGCACTCACAGACAAACACACACACGCTCACACACATTACTCTTAAGCACACACACACACACACACACAAAGACACAAAACACACACTGACACGATGGGGCTCAGGTGAATCAACATGTCCCCAGGGCTACCTGAGAATAAAATATGGGGTGATGGCTGTCTTCACTTTAAAGTCAATGCGGATGACATGGAACCCAAGGGGTACTTGAAGACAAACACAAACACACGCGCACACACACAAGCCCCCACACCTCCTGTACACACTCAGGGTCTCACTGTGTTTATTGATTGGAACGTGAACTACATTTTATTTGAAATATTTAATTGCAAAACTGTGGCAACAAATTACATTGTCGAGGCTTGATCTTTTCATGCACACCAACACAGATCAGCTATACACCGATCCAGTGTGATGGTCTCCAGCCTGAGCCTCCAAGAGGGGGACTTTTAGGAGTTTTTATGAATACTGCTCTGTAGTTTTAGTCTGCTCATATCTCTGTATCCTTCATGGACTGAAGGTTGTGACAGCAGTAGGATTTAAATGTGCTATTTTTTCTATGGTTTTACTTTGCCGCATTGGAAGTGTTTTTAGAAGAAATCCACACAGCTCGCCATAGCCATGGTCTTTATTGATGTCACAGTCCATCCAAGTCATGTCTGCTTCTCAGTGTTGTGTTTCGAGAGTTGGATCTGATCTATCATTGCTAATCCATGTCTCTCTCTCTCTCTCTCTCTCTCTCTCTCTCTCTCTCTCTCTCTCTCTCTCTCTCTCTCTCTCTCTCTCTCTCTTTCTCTACCTTTCCCCTCCTCCAGATCCCCAGCTCAAGGGCATAGTGACCAGGTTGTATTGCAGGCAGGGATACTACTTGCAGATGAACCCTGATGGCTCTCTTGATGGCACCAAGGATGACAGCAGTAACTCCTGTGAGTATCTAATCCTCCTCTGCTTTCCACACAGGAAACACAACAGAAATATTGTATAAGACCTTTGAAACCTGTACGGTAATCTTTTAATTTAATTACTGAAATGGAATAACCTGGTTTTCTTTGTTAATTCCCATTCGGACCAAATGCCACCATATCATCGGTCCTGAACATGCATAAAAAAAGTGTGTGTGAGTGAGCAAGGGAGAGATAGAGAATAAGAGATCGGGACAGATAGGAATATTACACACTGGAAAGAAATGACACACAACCTATATAAATGAGTATTCAATTTGACTTACATGTAGCAGACACTCTTATCCAGAGCGATTTACAGTAAGTACAGGGACATTCCCCCAAGGCAAGTAGGGTAAAGTGCCTTGCCCAAGGACACAACATAATTTGTACTTCCGGCAATCGAACCGGCAACCTTCTGATTACTAGCCCGATTCCTTAACCGCTCAGCCACCTGACTCCCACTTTTACATATTTAAGTAACCAGATCACCATATATGATAAAGATAAAATAAACTAAATTAACCAAGCTATGTACAGACTCGTGAGCTTATCACAGGTTTAAATCATCATCTTCCCAGGGAAGCGCAGCTGTGTTCAAGATGAAGAGCGTCACTTCCTCACAGCATGATAAAGACAACCAACACTTAGGGAAAGGAAAAATAAGAATACATATATTGTAAAAATAATATAAAGTCATATAATAACTTGTAGTAAACCAACCTATATATATATATATATATGAGAGAAAGAGCGAGGGGAGAGTATTATTAGATGTCTCTGGCACTGATTTCCGAACTCTCCAGGCTAGCTGCTTAATGTGATTTAGTGGGCAGTGTGACTGGCTCGTCTATTATTCCTGTCTCCAGGAGAGGAGATGACATGTGTCACTTCCTGTTGACAGACCCACATAAGTATATGGACACCACTAATCCTGCACCTAGAGGGTTTATAAAAGTTTTTTTTAAAGGGGTTTTCTAATCATGATCCCATGGGATGGCCTCATAAAACTGAAACCCTTTTACTTATATTACATGTGTATGTACTATGTATTAGGGGTGGGGGGGAAAAAACGAATTTATGTGAATTGAAAAAAATAAATAAAAAATTGTGAATCGATTTTTAATCGAATCGTGACCCCAAGAATCGAATAGAATCGTGAGGAACCAAAAGATTCCCACCCCTACTATGTAGTATACAGTACATGTGTATTTATACTAGACTCAGTTACCATTTCTACCAAGCCTTCTATGTGATCACACAGATACAACTAGCCGAGCCCCCTTCCTTTAATTGGCCCTCTGCCTTTCAAACCAGAGCCCATATTTCCTGTCTAAGACCACAGACGCACCAATACCAATTACCTGGGGGTCAGCTCAGTTCATTACTAAATCAGTCGGGCACACACACTTGGTGTCACAGTCAGGGACACACACCCTGTTTTCCTCCCTCACTTCAAGCAGCCATTAGCTAACTGCTCCAGCGAGAGTGCTACAACAACAAAGACAACCTTCAATCTGACATGCACCACTGGTGGCTCCAATTACAGCCCTGATACTACTAGCGCATCTCAAGTGGGTGGTGCTGCCTCTCCATCTGTTAGTATGACTGCCCCCTAGGCTGGTAGTGCTACTGCCTCTCAGACTGGTAGTGAAGCTGCCTCTCAGGCTGTTAGTTCTATTATCTCTCAGGCTAGTGGTGGTGCTGCCTCTCAGCCTGGTGGTGGTGCTGCCTCTCAGGCTGGTGATGGTGCTGCCTCTCAGCCTGGTGGTGGTGCTGCCTCTCAGGCTGGTGATGGTACTGCCTCTCAGGCTGGTGATGGTACTGCCTCTCAGGCTGGTAGGGCATCTGCCTCTCAGGCTGTTAGTTCTATTATCTCTCAGGCTAGTGGTGTTGCTGCCTCTCAGCCTGGTGGTGGTGCTGCCTCTCAGCCTGGTGGTGGTGCTGCCTCTCAGGCTGGTGATGGTGCTGCCTCTCAGCCTGGTGGTGGTGCTGCCTCTCAGGCTGGTGATGGTACTGCCTCTCAGGCTGGTAGGGCATCTGCCTCTCAGGCTGTTAGTTCTATTATCGCTCAGGCTAGTGGTGGTGCTGCCTCTCAGCCTGGTGGTGGTGCTGCCTCTCAGGCTGGTGGTCGTGCTGTCTCTCAGGCTGGTGGTGGTGCTGCCTCTCAGGCTGGTGGTGGTGCTGCCTCTCAGGCTGGTGGTGGTGCTGCCTCTCAGGCTGGTGGTGGTGCTGCCTCTCAGGCTGCTGGTGGTGGTACTGCCTCTCAGGTGTTAGTTCTACTATCTCCCAGGCTGCTGGTGGTAGTACTGCCTCTCAGGTGTCAGTTCTACTATCTCCCAGGCTGCTGGTGGTAGTACTGCCTCTCAGGTGTCAGTTCTACTATCTCCCAGGCTGCTGGTGGTAGTACTGCCTCTCAGGTGTCAGTTCTACTATCTCCCAGGCTGCTGGTGGTACTGCCTCTCAGGTGTCAGTTCTACTATCTCCCAGGCTGCTGGTGGTAGTACTGCCTCTCAGGTGTCAGTTCTACTATCTCCCAGGCTGCTGGTGGTACTACCTCTCAGGCTGGTGGTGGTGGTGCCTGTCTGTTGCTAAAGACAACACTACAATAAGCTTGTCATTTAGAAAATATATGTAATAAATATTTTTGAAAACCAAGGAGAAATCACAGCCAGTTGAACACTTTAAACAACAGTTAACAATCACCTGCATTGTATGTTTGTATTTTTTAAAGTTCCAATTTTTTTAAATTAATTATGGTATTTTTTACGTGATTGCTACCAGCAAGGCTAACTACTGCTATTTCACATATATAGTTGACCATATCTTTATTTAATTTTAGCCACGGCTACTCCTTCCACAGTTTTTACAATAAATAGACATGCCTAAAAATGACAGGCAGGTACAAAATGTGAGTTTCATTCCCGACTGTGCTGCTACGGTTTTGCGGAAGGTTCCATTCCATGTTTAATGCAACATTAAAAAAATTGGCATAATATGTACCACCAAACGTAGGTACAGAGCTGGAGACTATGGACAGCTGGGACAGTCGCAAGCACACTTCACAATTTCCCCATAAATGTTACTCCTCACTAGTTGTATAATGATATACTTTCTCTGTCTGTCTGTCTGTCTGTCTGACTGTCTGTCTGTCTGTGTATGTCCGTCTGTGTGTGTCTGTTTGTCTGTCTGTCTGTCTTGCAGCTTTGTTCAACCTCATTCCTGTGGGACTGAGAGTGGTCGCCATTCAGTCGGTGAAGACAGGGTTATACATCGCCATGAACGGGGAAGGGCATCTCTATACATCAGTAAGTCACTCCTTGCTGCTCTATTCTACTGTCCTCCAATGTATTCACCATGCACTTTATAGTGCACTTTAACTGTTAATACGCACATGCTCAAACACACTTACATTAACATGATGGCATGCCCAAAACACACAAACACACATATATGAACATGCACACACACACAATAACAGCGTTAACCTCATGCTTCAAATGTGGGCTTCCCACAAAGAGAGAGCCTGTGTATAATATTTACCACCTTCACTGGAGGCTAATTGCATTTCTGAGGAGGTGACCAAACCCATTAAATAATGCTTTGTGCATATAGATTCATTTTCTTCAAATCGAATGCTTGTCCAAGCAACCTGAATTCTGCCAGGAAACACCTCCCTCCTCCTCCACACCTGTCACTCATCTTAGGCACTCTACTCTACCACCTCCACCTAGGACACCCTCTCTAGGGGGGAATAGGGCTTCTTCATTGCAACTCTTCTTTGATTTGGAGCCATAGACCTAGAATAATCTCACCTGTACTGTAAAAATGCCAGTCTACCTTCTTACTGCAAGAGATATTGCAAAAGAAAACATTCAGTGTGATAGAGATGGATAAAAAATATACATATACACCATATAAATGTTTTATGTAAATCATATACAGCTTCTTTGATATGAATAAAATAAATACACTCTTCTTGTACTGTAGATAGGCTTATTCATTAGAGCCACTGTCTATGATTCCTCTCCCTGTCCTCGTAGCGTCTACATACACACACACACACACACACACACACACGCACACACACACACACACACACACACACACAGACAAACACACACACATAGTACATTAAATCGGCATTCCTGCTCCCCCCTGCTGTCCTTCCTGGTTAAGGGCTGAGGGGAGAGTCAAGGCATCTCAGCCAAGTCAGAGGGACAGGTATGGAATGGGATCCCGTAACCCCTAATCACCACTTGGCTAAAGCTCTGAAACAAATTATACTGAGAGGGATTGACCTAGAATCGTATGGATTGTGCAAGGGGAATTTACAGCAGGGATTGAGAATTAATATACATTATGGAGCTATAAACTGCATGACAATGCAAGGGGTTTAAACTGGTTGTATGGGTCCTTGATCTGCACAATTAGCTCTTTCTATATCCCCCCTGATCCCTTTCTGGCTTTCCATCGCTCCCATGTCTCTCTTCCTTATCGACAGCGATAAATCATTGTTTGCACCTGCATATTGGAGTAATGTATTCATTGCTCTTTGCCTTCTATCAAACAGTCATTTCATCTTATCAGTTTAAATGTGTGCTTCATGAGGCTTTAAGACATGCATCAACATTCATCAGACCACAGAGGCAGCAACGCTGTGTGTGTACAGCTGAGCTCAGAGGTAAGAGGGTATGATGGGGACAGGTCCTTCTCTCTTATGAGACTGCCCCCCCCCCCCCCCCCCCCCTCCCACAACTCAGACCTCTTAAGCCCCCACTGCCAGCCCCTCACCACCCCTCCCAGGCCCCTGCAATCCCTTCACCTCCCTCCAGGCTGTCGCTGCCTCCTGGAAGACTCTGTGCTCCATCTGCACCTTATTTCGGTGCTACTGCAGCCCTGTGAGCAGACCCCAGCTGTCCTCACACACTAGCACAGGGCTACATCCCTGCTATCCCTCTTGTGCATATGTGTAAATGACTCTCCTAATGGCAGCCCGCAAAATCACACCTTTTCATCCTCCTCCACTTCCTCCTACAACTCTTCCTTTTTCGTTCTTTCCATTACCACAATATTTCTTTGTGAGTGTGCACCTCCTGAGATGGTCGACCTTTTCTCGTCCATTACAAGCATTTGATTACGGGGCACTTACATTTCCAGTAAACACCTTCCAGACTGAAGGGAAAGCAAAGTTGAGGGGACCGCTGAAAGAGAGTGTCCTCACCTTGTGAGGAGTAATGTCTCGACGCAAGACGTTACTCCTCTGGACTCTAGAGGATTGGAATGGGTTCCTTCTGAAAAGCAGACAGTCTCTTTTCTCCCCTGTAGTTTATGTGACTTGCATGTGTGATTGTGTTCGCCTTTGGCCATAATTAATCAAACAGTAACACAAACGTTGTGATAGTGCAGTTTGATAAGGAGCGGAATGACAATCTTTAGAAAAGAGGAGAAATAAAGGCGGATACCTAGGTCTTGAGGGAGAAGATGGGAAGGCCATTTTAGCCTCTCTGGTTATGCCTCATATCTCTTTGAGGATAGGAGTCTAGGAGTGACAAGATAGGCATCATAGAGAATATGCAGTCTGGCACAAAGGACTAGGGTATATAAAAGAGAGTTCAATCATCTCTCCTCTTTTCACTCTAGTCCTTTTGTATCCAGAGCAATACTCCTGGCTAATTTCTCCTCTCCCTTGTTCCAACCATGTGACATTTCTCCTGCCCAACAATAAGAGGGAAGATTTCTCTCAATGGTTCCGTACACTGTCACTGTCTCTCTCTCTTTCTCCGGCGAACTGCAATCAGGAGAAACGGATGTTATCGTCACCCTTCAGATAGCTGTAATGGTGGTGTTTATGCAAAACAGCAAAGCAGAAGACAAATTTAAATTGAGAAAAGAACACGAGCATTGCATTATGCTACAAAGACTCTTGTGACCCCAACAAGTCTCACACAAGGTTTATGTCTCTTTCACCGCTGTAAGGAAGACACTGGGGTCTCTCCCTCCCTCTCTCTCTATCTCTCTCCCTCTCTCTCCCTGTCTCTCTCTCCCTGTCTCTCTCTCTCTCCCTATCTATCGAACCTCTCCTTACAAAGGTCTCTCTACAGGAAATGTTGCCCATGTCACGTTCCGTTTAGATACAGAGCCCCCCCACCACCACCGCCCCTTTGGGCTTCCCGTTTTTGTTGCTTTCCCACACGACACGTTTCGCGACACGTTTCACGACGCTCTCAGTGACTCCATCCGACAGGGTGACCCTAACTCCTACACAAATGAAATCCTTGAGAGGACATGGTGTCAATACTTCAGACACTCTGCGGTATGAGGCACGTCCTGTAAGGGGGGGGGGGACTTTATAAGCTGTAGAAAGGGGCCCCGTGTTGTCGAGTGTCCAAACACACGGGGGCATGTCATACTGCAGCCGTCGCCGGCTCCGACAACGAATGGAGCCTGATGTGTTCACGCACGCTCCAACGCGGTCAATGTAAAAACAGGACAAAGAGAATGGAGGGTGGGGGCATGCAGGGGAGGAAGAGGAGACAGAAGCTTATACGTCATCTGGTGGAGTGAGACGGACAGGCAGCTTCTAGTGAGAGGAGTTGGAGGAGGCAGAGGAGGAGGAGGTTGCTGGGATCCTTTGTGCTCCAGGGGTGTGAGGACAACTTTAATGCATCCCTCTTTTTTCTGTCATCCACTTCATGCTGCTCTTAAAGTTTTCCTAAGTGAAGTGCCACTGCACTGGGTTCTCTCTGCTCCCATGGTCCAATCTCTAGATTTACATTTAGTCATTTAGCAGACGCTCTTATCCAGAGCGACTTACAGTAAGTACAGGGACATTCCCCCCGAGGCAAGTAGGGTGAAGTGCCTTGGCCAAGGACACAACGTTATTTGACGCTGCCGGGAATCGAACCAACAACCATCTGATTAATAGCCCGATTCCCTAACTGCTCAGCCATCTGACCTCCCCTAAATTTCATTAATCCTGGCCACTACACACACAGACAGACAGGCAGACAGACATGATGGGCTACTTTAGATGTACCGTAGCACAAAAAGAAACATAAGTTTACACGAGGCCACTATAATCCTGGTAATGTAGAGCAGTTGGCAACAGTGGTAGCTTGTAGCACGTCTCCACTGTCTGGCACGCGTGGCACACTCCCCTCCAACAGAAGAGGTGTGTGCGTGCGTCTCCTTATGTGTGTCTACAGGATGTGTTTTCGCGTGTGTTTCTCTGTGTGTATCTGCGTGTTTGTTTTTGTGTGTGTGTGTGGTGCATACATAGTATATTCACATGCATGCATTTCCGTGTTTGCGTGTGCCTAGGTGTTGTGTGGGCTTACCAAACAGATGGCTTTGTGTGAATGTGTTAATTACACACCTGCCAAATGGTGATGGTGATCCATATATCCAGCTGTCTTATGCATGGCCAGAATCATGTTGTACTATGACCGTCCTCTCTGGTCATCTGGAGCCGTAATACAGCAGAATACTGTGGACAGCATCAGCACAGAGCAGGGCTGACAGTTCCTCTGTTACTGTACTCCACCCAGCCCTCCATTGTCACAGTGGTGAGATGGAGAATCTGTCATGACATCTTCATGTCCCCAGTCTTTCCCAGGTATTTAATTACTCAGCGACTCCCCACTGCAGAGACCAGAGGGGAAGAGAGCGAGGGACCAGAGAGAGAGATAGAGAGCAAGCGAGAGAGAGAGCAAAGAGAGGCTTGAAGGAGGGAGAGACCAAAGTGAGCCTGGCTTCCAGGTCTGTGGTCAGGAGCAGGTTCATGCATTAATGAACAACAAGGTCAGAAGGTGTGTGTTTGGGTTTATACATGCCCGTCTATGTGTGTGCGTGTGTGTCCATGTGTGTGTGTGTTGATGCGTGTCTGCATGTGGGCGTGTGTCTATGTGTATGTGTGTCTATGTGTATGTGTGTCTATGTGTCTGTGTGTGTGTCTACGTGTGTGTGTGTATGTGTGTGTTCATGTGTGTGGGTGGGGGACTGGCCAGGTTCTAGCTCAGTCTGAGCCCGGGGCAGCCAAGAATAGCCTGCTGGTCCTCAGCCACATTATGGGACAGGCATTATTAATGGGCAGCCCTGGCATAGCTGCCCGCATCACACTGCGTCCGGGCTGTTGCTGGCTAGATTGAATAAATCAAGGTTAAGACAAAGATGTCCTCACAAGGAGGAAGTTCGGATTTCATGGGAACAAGAGTAAACAACGCAGAACGCTATCTCCTGTAGCAGCAGAACCCACTAGGTTGGCTAAAAGGTAGCCAATTTTCTCTCATGAAAATAAACAAAATGAATGAATGATCAACCACGTAATTATCACACAGTTTGTTCAACAAATATTGGTAACACTTTATAATAATTCAACGCTTTTTGGCATTTACAAAGTGTTAACTAATAGTTAGTTAATCCTTTATAAAACATTTTGAAACATTAACAATACATTATTAAATAGTTAATAAGCTTATTATTAAATGTTATGTTAATCATTAATAAACACTGTTAAACATTATGGATTTGATTCATAATACAATTCATAAGGTGTTTGATAACTGCATTACCATACTTTATAGACAGCTTGTTAATATAGTTGCAAACCAGTAGTTTATAATCTGTTAATGGTACATGCGCTGGTATAGAAAGCATTAGCAAATGGTGAACAAACCATTTACATTACCTTTACAAAGCATGAGTAAATAACTAACAACATATTTAATTATGTCTTTAATTAATGTACGCCAAGTCGAATACATGATGTACACTAATACTTAGCAGATGTCTTAAAAACTATTTTATAAACACTTACTAATGATGCAACTTGTGATTAGTAATGCAAGTTATAAAGCATTTACTAACAGTTAGTTAAGGCTTTTGTGTTATTTATTAAGGTGTTCTTGTCCATTCTCAAACCTCACATTCACAAAGGTATCATAACAACTATTTTATAAACACTTACTAATGATGCAACTTGTGATTAGTAATGCAAGTTATAAAGCATTTACTAACTGTTAGTTAAGGCTTTTGCGTGACCTAATCTAAAGTGTGAACTATCTATGCCTTATTAAACATTTATAAGTTATTTATTAAGGTATTCATGTCCATTCTCGAACCTCACATTCACAAAGGCTGAACATACGTTTCTCAAAAGGAAACAGACACAACACAATGTGATACACAAAATTACTATTTTATTGAAGTAATGACAGGCATGTGTCTTACTAACTACAGTACTTAGCTCTGCTAGCCGAGAGTGACAGCGGTCGATACTTATAACCTCAGTTTGATATTTACATTTACATTTAGTCATTTAGCAGACGCTCTTATCCAGAGCGACTTACAGTAAGTACAGGGACATTCCCCCGAGGAAAGTAGGGTGAAGTGCCTTGCCCAAGGACACAACGTCAGTTGGCATGACGGGGAATCGAACTGGCAACCTTCGGATTACTAGCCCGATTCCATCACCGCTCAGCCACCTGACTTCCTCGACCTATTTCCCGGCATGACCGAACGGTCGAGATTAGTAAGTTGTTTATTATATGGCATTTTTAGCTCTTTTCATTTAAAACATGTCGTTTTGTTCAGCTCTACTCAAGTCTTCACACGGTGTGTTTCAGGTGTTAGCACCTACAGTACCTACAGTAGCAACCAATCTGAAATCTGAGCAACCAAACCTAGCAATCTGCCTAGCGCTTGTCGTTTATCTCTCTGTGTTCACACTTTTCTGCTCTTTTAGAAAGTTAAGAATTTCCTCGTCGCTGTTGATGTCTTCATTGTCATCTGGATAGTAAAACTCCTCGACCTAGCTCATTTTGAAGATGACATCAGCGGAGGGCAATAAGAATACGTATCAGACCGCAGGTCAAAACGCGCATAGAATATAAAGACGTAATACGCGGCTGGCATGACTACCCATTAGCCAATCAGAACGCTCGTACTGTTGTTGCAATTGAACCAATATGCTGTTCTTATTGGTTCAGAAGACGTTCTCCAAAGAGTTGTTGATATGTTGCCTTGGAGATGTAGTGACGTCACCAGTACACGTGCCACTGATTGCTCTGACAAGATGGCGTCTGCTCCAGATTCGCCGTGTTTGATTTGGGATCTTCCCACGTATTGTTGTAGTATATAAGAAACCAAATGTTTACTCTTCGACAGGTCAGCAAACGCTTTGTCGCCTCAATTTGTTAAAACGATTTGTTTGTAACCCTCGACCTACGGTCTCGGTTAACAAACGTTTTAACAAATCTCTGCTTTCAAAGGCGTTTGCAGACCTGTCGAGGAGTAGCTAAACATTTGCAGTTTATTACAGCCATTTTTTGAAAATAAAATACAGCTTTGGGTAACCAACTTTTATACCAATTCTACTGTATCGCTTCTTAATGGAAATAAAATACTATTTTATTACCCAGGTAAATAAATTAACAGCTATTTCTTCAAAAAAAAACAAAAAAAACACAACATCTATAGGCCTATAGTCTTTCTATAAATGCTTAATAAGGCATAAATAGTTCACACTTTAGATTAGGTCACGCAACAGCCTTAACTAACAGTTAGTAAATGCTTTATAACTTGCATTACTAATCACAAGTTGCATCATTAGTAAGTCTTTATAAAATAGTTGTTCAGATATCTGCAAAGCATAGTGTACATCCTGTATTCGACTTGGCATACATAATATAAAGACATAAGTAAATATGTTGTTAGTTATTTACTCATGCTTTATAAAGGTAATGTAAATGGTTTGTTCACCATTTGCTAATGCTTTCTATACCAGCTCATGTACCATTAACACCTTTTAAACTACTGGTTTGCAACTATATTAACAAGCTGTCTATAAAGTATGATAATGCAGTTATCAAACACCTTATGAATTGTATTATGAATAAAATACATAATTTTTAACAGTGTTTATTAATGATCAACATAGCGTTTAATAATAAGCTTATTAACTATTTAATAATGTATTGTTAATGTTTCTAAATGTTTTATAAAGGATTAACTAACTATTAGTTAACACTTTGTAAATGCCAAAAAGCGTTGACTTATTATAAAGTGTTACCCAAATATCTTTAATTCAGCAAATACATATACATAATTATATATACATTTGGCTCATCTTGTCGCACACTTTAATGCATTCTGTTAGCCAAAGCCAGTCCCATGTGGGTGCCCATGACTAATTAACTTAATGCAAAAATGAACCCATTAACAAAAATGCTCATGGGTAATCAATTTACTTGTCCAAACCTTCATATATTCAACCAATTGCTGGCAGGAAGCAGAGAAGAAAGGGGAAATAGGAATATGTTTATTTGGCAGTAAAGTCATTGTAAGGATTGACTGTTGTTTAATGATACAGTTATAGCAATCATAATTTGTCAGGGTGCCAATGTGAAGTTTGGAAGGGTACTCTGCTTAGAGTGTATATAAAACCATTTTATTTTCTGTCTGACAGTAGACACTAGACTGTAATCTATTTTGCATGACAGTAGATGCCAGACTATTCTATTCTGTTTTGAGTTTGGGTATCCCAGCCATTGTGACTCATCACAATGAAGAGGAGCATCATATGCCACGGTCTGCATCACTGAGTCACGCACACACACACACACACACACACACACACACACACACACGCACACACTGATAGCACCTAGGTCTGGGCAGTACTGTGTTAGTCCTCACTGTAGGGATATACGCTTCTCTGAACAATAACTCATAACAACCCCAGTAGAGACGTGTTCTCCCCAGGTCAACAGTTCTTTTAGTAACCCCTCTCCTTTTCTCTCTCCTTCTATCACTCCTGCTTCCGTCCTCTCAAGTCTCTGAGCTTCTACAGTCTTGGTTGTTTCACCCCTCTACTTTTCTCTCTCCTTCTTTCACCGATGTTGCCCTCCTCTCATTTTCTCCTTTTCTATCAGTATTGTAATCCTCTTTCCCTCTATCGTTCCAGTTTCACCACTCGCCCTTTCTCTTTATTGTATTCCTCCTCTCCTCTTCTCTCCCTATAGCTCCTGTCTCCCCTACCTCCGATCATCACTATATATATACATATGCTTTTGCATGCTCCCTTTTAATCTCCCTTTCTCTCCATCTATCACTCAATGAATAATTACAGGTGGGGTGATGTGCCTTCTTTGCTGTTGTGTGAGCAACTGGTTTACGTGACGCTTTAATGATACGGTA
Source organism: Osmerus mordax (assembly GCF_038355195.1). Lineage (NCBI taxonomy): Eukaryota > Metazoa > Chordata > Actinopteri > Osmeriformes > Osmeridae > Osmerus > Osmerus mordax. Next base: position 7,112,973 of record NC_090051.1, on the reverse strand, counting down.
AAGAGATGCAGAGATAGATTGAGTGGGAGTTTAGGGGGGAGAGAGAGAGAGAGAGAGAGAGAGAGAGAGGGAGGGAGAAATAAGATAATCAGATATTATTTGTGTTTCTGTTGCTCGATGTTGGATTGTTGAATAGTTACTAAACACTACTTGGATGGGCCGTACGGATTTTGGAACGCATTGTTATTCTCAAGATTTTTGGAGAGCAAAAAGGTTATTGGACAGAGATGAGAGAGAGAGATAGAAAGAAAGAGAGAGAGAGAGAGTGAGGGGTTGAGAGGCTAGACTGTTTGGAGCGTGATTGATAACGGTATGAAGGAGGTGTGATGGATAAAGAAAAGAGACCGCGTAGAAACTACAGAGTTATTTCAGTGGCCATGTGACCTAGTGACTAGATGGGAAAATAGGCATACATGCACATTGAACAGCTTACAAGATGAGTGAGACCTGCAAGCATTCCTATTTGGTGTCGTTCGTTTTTAAATGACGTACATAAATTAAAATTCTGAATTCAGTGCCGAGCTGTTGACCCTGTAGAAGGCTCTCACGATCCTCCTGGAAAGAACAGTATACGTAAGACAACCATGTACAGTTTGGGCCTAGCAGTACACATACAGTATCCCTACCCCTACTCCTCCCATGGCCTCCACAGACCACGCTCAACTCCCGTCCTCTCCCTTCACAGGTCCACCCTCTATTCCCTCCCCTGACCCCCTCCCTTCTACTCCATCCCCTCTCCGCTACTCTCCCTCCCCTCTACTGCCTCCCCCGGTCTCCCTAGTGTCCAGCCCAACCATAACAGAGGCCACCACCCCCGCCATTGATCTGTCCGTCAACCGGGGGCTCTCCCTGCCCCAGCCACCTCCCTCCGGCCACATGCCCGCCTCTTTACAAAAACGGGATGAAGAGGGGGGAAACACAACCGTCACCAGGGGTACAGAGGACCAGTAGGAGTGTGGGAGCTGGCTAGAATTTAGCTGGCGTTGACAGATAATGAGAAGGCAAAAGACTGGAAAGAACAGAGTATTGATTGGTGGGAAGGAGGAAGGCAGGGAGGGGGGAACCCCCCCCCCCCCCAGCAGTGTATGTGAGGGGAAAGTCCCACTCCAGCCAATAAAATCAGTGTACTGTAGCCATCCCAGCAGCCCTTGTCTGACAGAGGAGGCGCCATTATTAACAACACACAAATTCATAAGCTGGGCCCAAACCCATAACCTTCTTAATATACTATTAAAGACGAACACCGTTCAATTACTTTCCCATCACGTAGGCTGAACGCTATCTTCAAAGGGGGTGGGGGTGGGAGGCGGGATAGGGGTAGGGGGTGAAGAGGAGTCATTTCAGACCTGATCCATCCCTGAGGCGTGGCTATTCCAAAGAGGCGAGGAACAATTATTCACGTTCCTCTTCCCCTCCGTGTGAAATGAGCCTGCGCTGCGGGGGGGGGGGGCTGAACGAGAAGCCGATGGTGGGGATGTTGCTGTGGTCACGCACAGCCAAAGTGCTCTCAGACATCCCCGAGCACCTCTGACTCGCCCCTGCTCCACCCCGCCCGCACCAGCCCCCTCTGCCCCCAATCCCCACTCCATGGCCCTTGGTTGGGATGTGTTATTGATTGCAGCTCTGTCCTGTGATGACCTCTAAAGGACTATTCTTTAGGGCAGGGGTTCCCAATCCTGGTCCAGGTGTCAGGTGTGTTGATTACACAACACACCTGATTCAAATGAATGGTCGTTATCAGGCTTGGATAACGACCATTCATTTGAATCAGGTGTGTTTGGAGCAGGGAAACATCTAAAACATTCAGGGCAGGGAGGCCCGAGGACCAGGATTGGGAACCCCTGTTTAGGGTATACCTAATTTATTATAAGACACCTGATCGGTTTGGATGGGATCAGCTTTCATTGGCATCCCATATGCTGTCGTAGAGCCAGATGGATGAAGATGATACGCTCAGCAGTGGGTCCTACCTTCAAATCAAATCCAACTTTACTGTGTATAGCCCTTTTTGCAAGTTATCTCACAAAGGGCTGCACAGATCAGCACTCCTACCAACCTAAACCCTCAGAAAATACCAGGAAAAACCTTTTAGAGAGAAAAGACCATGAGGAGCAATTACGCGAAAGATCCGCTCCTCCAGAGACAATTGGCAAAGCACAAAGGTGCAGACCATTAGCGGGAGACCACCTGGCAAGGTCTGAACGAAGAAAACGGAAACAGAGCTATCTTCTGTTCACGTCCACCACTGTAGCCCCACTATCCATTAGTTCTAATCAGTACTACAGTATATGCTTCAGTGCCATCCCTATGCACAAGTACATTTGAGGCCCAATTTTTCAAAATGGCCGTGGCCGTAAAACGTAAGTGAAAGTTGACCAGTGTTTCAAATCTCCTTGAAAGACATTACTTTCATGCTGCACAAAATTACACTTGCGTCATCCACTACACCCAGCCGGCATGTTTGCAAATTTTGGTTTCAGTCAACCAACGGGAAAGAGGGATACAATCTTTCACCCTTTAATCAATGAACAAAGGCCCTGGTGTCTATCGTATTAGCAATTTTTCAGCACAGGAAGCCATCTGATTGAGGCATGCTTTCATGGTGAACCATCCCTTTAAAAGCTTGCGTGTAGAGCAGTGTGCTGACATGAACTCCTCATCCGTGGGCCTTTTCCTGTACTCTCACCCAATCAGCTGGGTCAGGTCACTAGCAAAGGGGGGTCATCTCTTGGCATTTTACTGGCTGGCTCACCTTTTACATCCAACCGTATCTACCTTCCTGGCTCCGGATTGGCTGGGGTTGAAAGGACAAGCTGGTTCTCATCTACTGATGAGAGTGAACCAGGGTGTCATTGAAAGGTCAGGCCTGTGTCTGGCTATATCTCTGGGACTGTGTCAGCGTCATGCTACTACTTAGACCCAGTTAGTAGGCAGTATGCTCAACAAACCCCCTGGAAATGATTCTGTCTCATCAACAGAATAATTATGAACAAGTTTAGGCTATGAGAACGGATTATTGTGGAGCTGGTAGGGAAGTGTTTGTGTTTTGTTTAGCTGTTTACTGTACCAGGGGACAGTGTGTCTAGACAACAACCGCTAGAGATGAACCAGACAATACAGGGCGTAGTCTCCTCCAACTAACCAGCCTTTTGAGAATAAGTGCGTGTGCATGTAAGTGTTTGCGTGAGTGTGTCAGTCTGCCAGGGCACTTACAGCTCAGTCTGTATGAGTGCTCACGCCATCATCCTCCTTTCCCCTTGAATACACACGTTAGTTCGTCCTCAGAACTGCTGCCCGGCCGCTCACCACATTATGACCCTAATGCTGTCCTAATTGCTTTCCCAGTGTGTAAATGTCAAGCACCGTGCTAATACAAATGGCGTACTTGTGCTTGTTGCCTCAAGTGCAATGTAACGTGCAAATGAGAACCAACGGGACGCCGGTTCGGACCGACGCGAGCGGTGCTCGAACATCGCCCGCTTTCAAATAGTGACACACCGTCTGCGTTCTTGGCGCCCTCTCGCTGGCCTCGCCCGCCCGTGTTGAACCACTCAGGGTGAGCTGGAACTGGGTGCTCACACCAACCTCCCTGTCGACAGGGAGGTTAGTCTTGTTCCTAAAGAGAATGTCACAGAGAGGGCTTTAGGTGGAGGGGGGTTGGGGGGTGTACAGGCTGACGAGATGGAGAGAGAGAGAGAGAGAGAGAGAGAGAGAGGGAGAGAGAGAGAGAGAGAGAGATGAAGAGAAAGACAGAGAAGGAGAGAGGGAGAGAGAGGCAAGACTGAATCATGAGAATTCATTCGCTACAGTCTGTCCTGCTTACTGACTTGGACTCTTCACCCAACCTCACCCAGCCACACGCAACCTCACCCAGGGCTAGAAGACTGCAACTGAAGAAACTGTCGAAACCACATTACAACCACAAGTGTCAACCACAAGTGTGTGTGTGTGTGTATTCGTGTGATATGATACTTAGCTAGGTAGATATTTACAAAGGGCTATTTAGTCATACATCATACCAAGCTTACTGTACTGCACTACACAAACACACACTCACATACACACACTCACACACGCACACACACAAACACACACACACACACACACACACACACAGGGAATGTGCTCACAGGTTGGGGAGGTGCTGAATCAGGGGAGAAAGGTTACAGTTTTATGTAAAAACAAGCGGTTTGAAAAGCAGGTCACTCTCATTCCCCTTTGGTATAAAGCATGTCCCCTGTTGCTCTACTGAGTCATCTATGTACACTGCTGCTCTAATCAATCAATATGGTCTGTTATTGCAAACAAGGTGTCTTCTAAAAACATTTTGACCTACCAATTAACATGAACTGTAAACGCCGCAATGTTTATGTGTGCTGTAAACACATTCATGTTTTCCAGACATGCTAAAAGAAAGAGGGAAACGTTTTGCTGTAAGGACTTTGGATAGTACCAATACTCTTGACGGTGTGACTGTTTATTAGCATAATGCAACATCAGGACAGGACTAGCCGATAGGACAAACAGCCTGGGGCTGCAACTCCTTCTCCCCAATGTGTGTGTTGTGATAAGTACAGTGACTTTAATCTCCCTGGAGCAATATGAAATAAACTGTCGGAAGATTGTATTAAAAACCCCGCCATCTGGGCCTTGGAAAACATGCAGGCGTGCTGTATCAGTTTGATCTGCAGACACCCTGTAATGCTAATGATAAGGATATTCCTGCAGACGGTATCAGCTGTATCTGATAAGAGGGAGGAATCCTGAAGTAGTCTGATGTGGCTGTCGGACGCATGCCTCATCACCTGCTCCGATTAGACCCGAGATAGAACACGCCCTGCTCGCCAGTCTGTCACGGGAATTGATGTCTGTGTGGTTGGGTGAAGGTGTAGGTAAGTTGTTTAGGTGACAGTGTTTGCATGCATGGGAGAGAAAGACACAGAGAGAGAAAGACAACCAAAGACAAAGAGAAGGACAGGCGAAAGACAAAGAGATACATAGAGAGAGAGAGAGAGAGAGAGAGAGAGAGAGAGAGAGAGAGTGACAAAGAGAGCGACAAAGAGAGCAATACAACTGTGATCTGTCAGCTGGTTTTGGATGGTTTTATTTGTCTTCCTACTGGAGACAGTTTCTACCAGATATCTAGACCTGCCTGTCTGGCTGTCTGGCTGGTTTAGCATTCCTGCTGTATCCAAACCATGGCTTTCGCTCTCCTGGCCGACTGCTAGAGATTCCTCTCCTGCCCCCAGTGAGCCTGAGCTGCATGGCTGACTCCGTGTGTGTACGTGCAGGGTCATGTGTCGGTGTGCACGGCTCGATGTGTTTCCCATTGTGTCCATTCCTCTCTGTATTTCGCTTTACCAGTGCTGTACAGGACGGCCATAGGATTACCTGGCTTTTCCATGGCTACTCTGCTGGATTACAGCAGATGATGCTTCAGGACTATCTGATAGCTGGGCTCGCGGTGCTGGGAAATGATTTAACTAACATGTACGTGTGGGCATATTTCTGCCCTGGAGCTATACCACCCTGCCAGCCATGCTAACCTGCCAGCCATGCCACCCTGTTCATCTGGTTGTCCTACCCTGTCATCCCCAACACACGCAGACAAACAGTGTGTGTGTTTGTGTGCGTGCATGTTTGAACGTTGTGTTTGTGCGTTGCCAGTGCACATACTACTAATGTATCCATGGTGCAATGTCTTTGTGACTAATCCCATGGTTTAGTCATAACTCTGCATAAGAACGCTAACAGTTATGTATTATGATGTAAAACGTATTCACTTATCCATTGACCTATGACCCCTGACCCACCAAACTCTCATGGGTACTACATTTGACTAATACTAATGTATGTGACGTCATTAAAACACTAGTCATATGATGCAGGTCAGCAGGAATCAGGTTCGGACTGGCCGTCGGGAGAGTCAGGAGATTTCCTGAACGGCCGGTAAAACGTCCGCAGCATTATGATTTTTTTTATTTTTATAATAATAATACACGATCGTGGGCAGGTGTCCGTTTCAAAGTCCCGGGCTGTTTTTCAGTCCCAGTCTAGACCTGGCAGGAATACATGCATTTTCCAGTGATGGATGCTACAATTACGTACAGTATATCCTGCAAGACAAGATTTCCTTGCAGTGAAAGCCAAAATGAAAAGAATCTGAATTAAAACTTCCAGGGCCTGTCTGGGCTATGCTATGCTATTTATTACCCACAGTTAATCCTTTGATGTCAAAGCAATCAAAGCTACAGAATTAGCTGTAGTCATGCCCAAAAAGGTGTGTATTTGGAAAGACATTTGATGTGCCAAAATGTTATTTGCCTTCATTTATAATACAGCATACAAGCAATGACTTGCTTAAAGTGGGACACAGTTACATACATACACACACACAAACTCATCTCTCTCGTGGCACCACAGCAACCTCGGTTCTTGGGGGAACCCTGACTCACGGAAGGGGACAACCGACACAGTAACCAGTTTATCCTCTCTCTCTCTCTCTCTCTCTCTCTCTCTCTCTCTCTCTCTCTCTCTCTCTCTCTCTCTCTCTCTCTCTCTCTCTCTCTCTCTCTCTCTCTCTCTGTTTTAGTGTGTACTGTATGAAAGACCAGTGCACCTGACCCAGTCAAGAGAGGACTATGTTAGCTTGACCAAAGCTGACTGACCAATCTACCAGAGACCTGGGAGCGCTGACACAGATCTGGCCTCCACTTACAGATCAACACACTACACACACATACACACACTCAGGGTTTGTGTTTACTCTAACAAGTGGCTGAGAGAGGCAGGTCAGGTCCAGGAGCTTTGCTGCTCGTGGAGATATGAGCATCTCAGCCCTGAGGTAGCTCTGCTCACTCACTTACAGCTGACTCCTTCCACTGGTCTACTCCAGCCCTCTGCATCTCAGAGAGGGAGCTAAGAGAGGGTCCTTCTCACAACCAAGGATGGCTCTTTGAATGATTTATCCGAATGAAAGCATAGCTGCTGTAGGTGCACCGCCTCTGCCTTTTGAAATTGCGTTTTTTTCTTTCTTTTTTTTTTCTTCTTTTCTTTTCTTCTTTTTTTTTCTTCTTTTTTTCCACCTTCCTATTTGAGCTGTACTGAAACAGAGGAAGCACTAAAACATACATTGCAGTGAAAAGGCTGTGTGTGTGTATGTGTGCATGTCTATGTGTGTGTGCATGTACTGTGTGTGTGTGTGGGTGTGTATGTGTGTGTGACTGTGCATGTATGTGCGTGTGTGTGTGCCTAGCAGTTTTTTGTGGACTTCCACGAGGCTAGTGTTAAAATTCTAAAGGCATCTAAAAGGTCAGTGTCCTTGGGGAGTCTCTATTGAAAGCTTAAGTGCTTCTGGTCTCCAAACACTGTAAAAGCATCAGTGCTTTTTGTCACCCACTTCTCAAAAATAGATAGTTTCCTTGATGTGAGCAGGGGGAGATGTGGAAGAAACAAAGGGAGGGCTGAAAAAGAAGTGGCAGTCACTTTGACGGTGTTTTATTGAAGAAACCAGCTTGAAAACTGGGAATTTCTAAAGACTGTACAGTGTGGTTAGATGGGCTGCACCTTGTACTTCAGAGAGAAGATGAGATGGTGTTTGTTTGTGTGTATGTGTGTATGTACGACCCTGTTTGCTCTCCGCTTGACGAGGGGAAAAAAAGTTTTAAAACATGGCATGACAGAATCTTTTTTTTTTCTTTTCCAAAACTGTCGGGTTGTAAATGTTATAAGTCATGCTGTCAGTGTAACTGTCACGTGAGTGGATGCGTTGGACTAAACAACAAGGCATATCCTCCACATCCAGAAAGGCTTTCCAAGTCTTCAAAGAGATTCCAAGCGAGACAGTAATAGTCATGTGAACATAATTATCACTGGGTCTCATGGAATCAGCGTTGTTCCCCAAGGACGTACTTTAACACTTCAAATAAACAAAGTAAATAATGTGGACGTCAGCCGCATGCCAAGCATGAAAACTCAAGGATAATGCCTTGCTATAGCTTTGTTCCACACCCAGGGCTACTTCAACAATAAAATAATAGTAAGAATAGAACAGGCTCTCTCAAGGCATATTCACAACAAGCCCAAGCACAACATTGACTCATTTGATAATGATGAACAAGATAGAGTCCAAATTAAATGAGTCGAGTGTTTGGTTTTGAAGGTTGGAGATGTCTGGCATCACCCTGAGTGCTCCATCTGGCAGTCGTTTCTGGGATTAGAGCACTGGAGCTGTCAGAGCACTGGAGCTTGTGTCTGCCAAGCCAAGAAATGTATTACTTTATAATCACTGTGTGATCGGGTCAGCCCCCTCTGCATAACAGACATGCAGGAAGACAGAAAGGCTGAAAGCCAGGTAGACATGCTGGCAGGATGGCAGGTAATCTAGCAGACAGACAGACAGACAGACATATAGAAAGGCAGGCTTGCAGACAGACAAGCAGACAGGCAGACAGACAGACATATAGAAAGGCAGGCTTGCAGACAGACAGACAGACAGACAGACAGACAGACAGACAGACAGATAGATAGACAGATAGACAGATAGACTGGCAGCAAGGGAGGCAGGCAGGCAGGCAGACAGACAGACAGATAAACAGACAGATTAACAGACAGATAAACAGACAGACAGGCAACAGACAGACAGACAGATAGACAGATAGACTGGCAGCAAGGGTGGCAGTCAGGCAGGCAGGCAGGCAGGCAAACAGACAGATAAACAGACAGACAGACAGACAGATAGGCAACAGACAGACAGACAGATAGACAGATAAACAGACAGACAGATAGAAAGGCAGGCTTGCAGACAGACAAGCAGTCAGGCAGGCAAACAGACAGATAAACAGACAGATAAACAGACAGATAAACAGACAGATAAACAGACAGATAAACAGACAGAGAGGCATTTAGGCAAGCTTGCAGATAAACAGACAGACACACAGATAGAAAGGCATGCTTGCAGACAGACAAGCAGACAAGCAGACAAGCAGACAAGCAGACAGGCAGACAGACAGACAGACAGGCAGGCATGCAGGCATGCAGAAAAACAGACAGATAAACAGACAGATAAACAGACAGACAGACAGACAGACAGATAGATAGATAGATAGATAGAAAAGCAGGCTTGCAGACATACAAGCAGACAGGCAGACAGGCAGGCAACAGACAGACAGGCAGACAGATAGGCATTTAGGCAAGCTTGCAGATAAACAGACAGATAAACAGACAGACAGACAGATAGAAAAGCAGGCTTGCAGACAGGCAGACAGGCAGACAGGCAGGCAGACAGGTAGTCAGGCAGGCAGGCAAACATACAGATAAACAGACAGACAGACAGATACTACTTTTTCTGTCCGACCCTTTAGAACTGATGTTGCCTTTGTCAGCAGGAAGAAAAATAATTTTTAAAATATAATTTCAATTTCCTGTTTGTTTTCCAACTTTGTTTATTTAGATATTCAAACAAATGACCATGCATTAGAATAGCTCCCATCTCCCGGTTTGATGCTGTGAACACACAAGTATACCCTGATACAAATGAGAGTAGATGTGCTGTTCAGCTTCCTGGAGACTGTTGTGGATTCATATAGGCAATATGCTCGCAGCATGAATAAACAATTTCTTAGTTATATTCTCCATCACTGTGAGAGATCCCTCTGCATGTTAACAAGGATCTCCCTGGTTTCAGGCGCCTTCCAACCACATTTCTTGTACACCCAGGGATACTGTTTCTGGTTTGTTACTCTCTACTTCAATCTTGTGTTTGTATCTGCTTGTCATTCTGGACTCCCTCATTTATCTGGTGTTCTATTCCTATGTTTTTCTCGTGGACATCCTTTTGTTTTCTTCTTCTCTGATAGATCCCCTCCTCTGAACTGTTGTCTCCTTCTCCCTCTGCCCATCTTTTTCAAACTTTAGCTTTTTTATTTCCTTTTTTCATCCCCCTCTCCCCCTCCCTCCTTCTTGAGGGTGACTGTGCTGATTATTTGGGACTTTCTTTATCAATATCTCTCTTTTCTCCATCTCGCCACCCTCCCCCAATATTCCTCTGTATTTTTTTTCTCTTTCCCTCGTCTTTCACACTCTCTTGCTCTGTCTGTGGCCAAGGTCAATTATGGTCCTCCTATTCACAGCGTGACCAATCAGAAATCGGGGAGGGAGTGATTTCGAGAGGACGCTGGCAGGGGAATTGAGAGGGGAGAGAATCAGACGTTTTGTGCCTCAAAAATGATTCGATTTGCCACCGTTGTGGAGGTGTGTCCTGCTCTAATACTCTCTTTCTCTCTGCTTCAATGTCAGGCTTTTTCTCTCCAAATACAGTCTGGGGGTTTACTAGCAACAGCTGTTTATAAGTCAGCAGATCAACCTCCTAAGCCTGTGAGAGTGTGACACAAAAACCAGAACACTAACCATAGACCCCAAAACAAAGACGTGTTTCTCTGACAGAAGTCAGGTGCGGACAACCCTTCCCTCTTACTGGAGGATGGGGTGGAGTGGGGACTATTCTGGAGCGCCCCTTGCTGTTGCCATGGCGACCGAGTGCTAGGATATGTGTTATGTTTTAATGGCCCAGGAGCAGAGAAAGAAAGGAAGAACAGAGAAAGGGAGAGAACAAGGAGGAAGGCGCATCAAGAGGAGCAGGGTGGTAGTGGGCGACATGTGGGACCAGGGGGGTTGTCCCTTCTTAATAAAGTTAGCAAGCTGCAGATCAGAGCAGAGTAAAGACAGACCTGACACCCCTGTCACCTCCCAGCTCAATTACAGAACGGCTGAGAAATTAAAACGAGCCTTCCCTATCAATCCAGTGCACACACATTCACACTGACATAATGTCATAATAATATTATACACACACTCACACACACATGCACGCACAAACACACACACACGCCATGTACTCACAACTACACTTTCATATGCTGCAGCAACTTTGTATGGAACTTCACAGCTCATTAAAAAACATGCATTCTATTGAGCAACCATTAACACGGATGACATGACAGGTCAAACATTCCCTCCTTCTCTCCAAGATACAAACAATGGCAAGTCAAACAAGAGATAACTGTCAATTTCTGATTCTAAAAAACACTTCGAAATCATGGATTTTCAAAGAGTCACGAGACAGTGCCTGCACAGTGACATGGAGGACCAAAACAGTTGAGGTCTCATTTGACATTATGAGATGCAATCAACTAGCGACATGCCTGAGAAAAGAAGAGTACTGTTGATGTTCTGAGTCATCTTAAAGCCTACTCAAAATCAAACGGTGACAGCGCCTCCTTCCCTCTCACTGTCTTACTCTCTGTATCTCTTTTCCTCTCCCTCTCTTCAAACTCAAGTCATTCCCAATGCCGGCTTCTGTGTTCCCTCTGTAGAAGCCCGCGTAGCCCCCACATCTCCACATTTCCATAAATCCCCGTGATTACTCCTAATTATGGTCTGTGTGATAGCTCCGACGATGTCAGGCTCGTTAGGAGCTTACAGTGTGAGTAATCAACCCATCCTGTTCCGATGCATAATTTCGGCAGCCAGCCAACCAGCATCAAGAAGTGCGTCAGCTGACCAGGAAGCGGACGTAGATTTAATTACTAGTCATTACTAGGAAGCGTGACGGTAAACTTCAGAGACTGTCTCACTTCTGAGAAGATGTTTTAACACGAGTTTAGGTACTGATGTAAGGGGAGCAGTGGTGTTTGTGCTTTGGGATTGACGTGGTTTGAAACAGGTTTGAGTGTTCGAGACACTTGGTGTTGGGGGATGACAGCAACATGTTACAATCAGCATGTCCTGCTTCAGTAATAATTACCTGTCAAACTTTGATAACAGCTTTCATAAGCATTCACACCTAACAAGGTTTTACCTAATGATGGGGAACATCCACATTAGGATGTGGAACAATCACTTTCATCATCAATTTCTGTAGAAAAGCCCAAATTAGCCTACCTTGGTGTTACCTTTGATAAGTAGCCTGTGGATAAACACTTTCTGCTAACACAACATGAATCCCAGACGCACACTCACATGCCACAAAATGAAGGATAATAGAGTTTAGCCTTGTTGTCTAGTTGAGACCAAGCAAACATTTATCTGTAATCAACAATAGTTGCCCACCAGCCTATAGTCAAGTTGATAATCAAGTGTCTGCTTCTGGAACTGAAGAGTGATGTCTCAATGTTCCTTGGCATTTGGCACTGTAATACTGTTAGAACTGTTTGCTTCTTGATTGTTTGTGAGTACTTGATTATTTGCTGCACTTTCTTATCATGCTAAATCAGTTAATGTAGGCCCACATTGCAATAAAAAGTATTAGAGTAAAGGCACTTTATAGGCATTAAGTACTGACATACAGTAAGTTACACTACTCATCTCGCTTTGACATAGTAGCTCATAAATAGCTCATATATTTACGATTTTGTCAGAATCCTTAATGCCACGCTTGTTCCAGCAAGCAACAAGGCCTTTAAAGCTGAGCTGTTTTTGTGTTTGCAGTACGTACTGTTATAGACTTTCTTAAGGCTCTTCCATCCAGGGACATGAGAAACCCCCCCTCAAAACTCAGCTTGCCTGCCTACCCCTCTTCCTTCTTCCTCACCCAAATCATGCCATCTCATTTGATTCAAACCCTCATTATATCACTTCAAAGTGTCTCTGGCTCGTCCCCCTCTCCTTCTCTGCTGCCCTGCCAAACCCAGTCCAGTCCATGCTGCTTGTTAAGCTCTGACAAGAGTAATTTAACACAGGCCTAATAACTGCTATTACCTTGTGATGTGCAGCATGCGGAAACAAGACATTTAGTTACTATAAATAATCTGCCATCTAATGAGCAACTCTCAAACGGAGAAAAAAAGAACAACCGGCCTGTATTTGCAACCTTGTCAAGCATCGGTAGTTTACGACCTGTCGGAGTGTGGTGGTGTCACAGAAAAAGAAGGTTGAAGGATTTCTTTTTTGAAGGTGTGTCACAAATAAACACTGAAAGGTGTAAAGTGGTTACTGCTGTGTGTACCAAAGTGTGTAAGAGGCATGTGTTCTGTAAATGTACTGTGTGAATTTGAGGACACCTGATGGTTGATAATTCATATCCCCTGTCATGTATCTGTTTTATATACTTTGTCTTGGCAATAATGCATGACATCTTTGTGATATCTATATCTACGATATCTTAAGTCTCCTGATTGATAAGATGTGGCTACATGTGTTCTATTGAACCGGACTGAACCTTCAGGATTGTACCTAACTCTGGGGTTAACCTTACTCAACCCCAATCGGATTTACTACAAGCCACAACAACACATACACTAACTAGTGTCTTGGCAACCAAGGAGACACAGCTTTCCCATTCTGGCTTTAGTCTCGACAGGTGTGTGATGATACTGTAGGTGTCTCGAACTGTTCTTGAGTTTCACTTCCTTTTCAGACAGATAGGAGTCTTGCTTTGATTAATAATGTCAAATGAGTGTCTTTATTTTTAGCTTTTGCCGGGCAGGCCAGGGTGGGGAAGGCTTTTCATTATCGTCCTGTTCTCCTCATCCTCAGGAGATAGATGGAGGACAGTTTGGTTCTCTGCTTCCCATTAGTCACTGCAGAGCAGGAATGTGAAGAATGGTGAGATCGTTGACTTTGTGCAGTCTTTTACATAGAAATACCATAGGTGCTTCTCCCTATGTGACACATTCAGGAGATTGCAAGGTGTCTCCTGAAGCCTGCTGGGATGGGTCTAAGGTGGGGAATAATCTGATGATCATGACAATTAGGCCAAACTACCAGGTTAAACTACCAGGACCTAAATACCAGGACCCAACTACCAGGATGAAATTACCAGGGCCAAACTACTAGGACCTAGCTAACAGGGCCAAACTACCAGGGCTAAACAACCATAACCAAACTACCATGGCTAAACTACCAGGGCCAAACTACCAGGGCAAAACTACCAGGGCAAAACTACCGTGCGGTCAGAGAATCAGCGCTGCTTTCTTATCTCCTTTGGTTGTTCCACTGTCAGCAGACATCCATTTGTCATGATTACAGCCAGAATGGCGGTCTGCCTCAAACTGACCTCGGGCCTCTGCTGTATCGCCCTCTCAGGGGACATCTGGAGCTATGGTCTCCTCTACACCTGGCAAGGCACTTTCTAGGCCTGCCCCTTCATTAATCTGTACCACACTAGCATGTAGCTAATGCACACTGTGTCTTTTTGACCTCTGTCAATGGCTACATGATCAAAGGCTGATTGTACAGTAAATGCACTGCTCCTGCAGGACGGTGCCTGCTCCAGTGTGCCCACAGCAGTCGGCTCTCACTTTCACAGAGAGCACAGGACTGTAGAACAGCAATATGTACAGGTCAGGGGGTGTGGCGTTTTACCACACCATCCTAATCCTCTCCTATCTGTGATTTGTCTTTACAGGAACTCTTCACAGCGGAGTGTAAGTTTAAAGAGTCTGTGTTTGAGAACTACTATGTGATCTACTCGTCCATGCTGTACCGGCAGCAGGAGTCGGGCCGGGCCTGGTTCCTGGGGCTCAACAAGGATGGACAAGCCATGAAAGGGAACCGTGTAAAGAAGACCAAACCAGCGGCCCACTTTCTGCCCAAGCCATTAGAAGGTAAATGAGAACAGTGTGTCAATACATCACCAGTTAACAACAGCAGTCTATTAACAAAACATCAACCTGTGATGACGTATTCCAGAAGTCAATAAGAGTGTCGAGATAAATATGTATTTCAATAAACATGAATTTAGACTTATTTATACAGAATAGAACTCTAATGCTCCCTTTGACATGACTACAAGTCAAGGGACCTTAAGCAAGCTGAGATTGCACTGGTTTTTAAAGGAGGCTGTCAGGCATTGCAAGAGCTTGGTTCCAATCCAGCTCTGCTCCATCAAAGAGAGTTCCCAAGACCCTCAACCACATGACATCACAAACAGAATACATTCAACCACACTTTAACCAGGTCTCGACACGTAAACCCCCATTTTCCGCCTTTTTTCAATACTATTTTAACCAATCCTAACCACATATTCCACCCCACTGCTAACCCCTAGCTCATGGTCTATCTGCCCGTCACACCTCCAGGTGAGGGAGGTTCCACAGGCCACCTTGGCCTCTCCCCAGATCTATCACGTTAATGCACACCACACATGCTCACTGGCCAGCGAGTGTCACTGCTTGATGGCTGACTCATCCAGGGATCCCTCCTGGCTCAATCTGTGCCCATAATTTATACATGGCACCATTGAGAACAGACCTGGTGCATTTTACGTCCCGGGGGCCACATCCGGCCCTTTGTCTGTCCCAGTCCGGCCGTGAGGTACATCAAAAATTACAAATAAATGTGTTAAGCGGTAGGAAATCTGTAGTCCTGAAAGCCTACAGTGATCAGGTGAATTACGGATGTACTGAGTTAGCTGTTGGTAGCCTTCGAAAATGTCAGCTCACAGTAAAAAACAAAAGGTTGATACAGAATGTAGAGTTTTTAACAAGACATGGACTTCTAAGTATCTGTTGACTGAAGTCAAAGGCAACCAAGGAGTGACACAGGGGCAGAGCAGGAACGGGAAACTGGATAACAGGTTGTATATCATAGATAGTTTCAGAAGAAATTGATGTATAAGGTGTGTACAGAGCCTCTGGTTGCATTTAGGTGAAGGCCTTAGAGAGCTGTGTATGGGTGGCATAGGAAACAGGCTGAATAGACTTCCTGTAATTGACGTCAATCTTGCATAGAGCATTTTTTGAGTGTACTTCATTTGTTGTTTCTTTTCAAGGTGGAGTTTTTGTATCGATATATTTTGCTTTCTATGCCTATGTGCCTGTCTTTAGTATTTGCTTCTTGACAAATTAGCCATAACTCTGAGAATGAAACTGAAACAGAATAACAGTGAAGGACAAAATAAACATTGAACTAGCTTGAACAAAATTTGATTGAAGATTATACCTGATAAACTGTGGTCATACTAACAATGTCATTTTCTCTCTGTCCCTGTCTGTACACTCCTCTTGTCTTCCTTCTCCTCTTCTCCTCTCTTCCTTCCTCTCTTTCCCCTCAACCTTGCCCACCCATCTTCACCTCCCGCACTCTCGGCTGTCCCCTCCTCCTCTCCCTCTGCTTTCTGTCTCTCTCCTCTCGTTTCCTCTCCATCTCTTCTCTTTCTCTCCCTCTCCCTTTTCCTCACCCCCTTCCCTCCTTCTATTCCTCTTTTTCTCCTCTCATCCCACAGTTGCCATGTACAGAGAGCCATCGTTGCATGATGTCGGTGAGACTGTTCCTAAGGCGACTGTTCCTCCCAGTAAAAGCACAACTGAGCCTGCCGTGATGAACGGTGGCAAACCAGTCAGCAAGCCCTCTACTAAGCCCACCACATAGCCACACCTCACCCTGCGAGTGTGTGTAGATGTGTGTGTGTGTTTGTGTGTGTGTTTCAAGGCAGGGTCACGAGGGAGGCAGGGGTTCTCCTTCCTGGACTTCCGTCCTTGTTTCTTCTATGGATCAGATCCAGGCGAACCTTCCCTACGTCCTCCTTCTACCCGCTCATCCCCCTGCTCCCCCTATTCCTCCTCCTCTCTCCCCAGCTGGTGGATGAATCTCATGGGGGGGGTGGGGGGGGGGCGGAGGCATCAAAATGTGTCCTCGCATTGGGCACTTGGGGACTCAGCTCATGGAATGCCTGTCCAGACATGGAATGCCTTTAGAATCCCCTCTCTGTAAGCGTGCCACGCCCGGAGAATAGTGTGTGAAACGGACATGGCTCTGCGATGGTCCTCCTGACGTGTCCTCCTCCAGAGTCCCCCAGATGGCAGACTCCCCTGGGCCTCCTCATCTATTTTCTATACCACAGGGCACCAGCTCCACTCCGGGGCCGATATACTGTACAGATAGAGTCAATACTTGGACTGTCATCCTCTATTTTTTATGAGTATGTTCCCGTCTCGTTCTCTTTCTATCTCTATTCTCACACTTTTCTCTTTGTCAAATACCGAGAAAACAAAACAAAACAAGAGATTTTACAGGCGCAAAGTGTGATTTTGTAATACACGCATTCACGCCAACAAGGTATAATCCACATACACGCAAACACATGTAAAATAGTCGATCTTATTATTCCACACATGTACACAACTGCATGCACACACACACATGCACACACACAGCATCATTGGGGAGGCTAGAGTAAGCATCTCAGGCTGAGTTTTGCTTTTCTATAGCTTGATAAAAAACACTGGAAGCTGAAAGATAGCTCCCGCAAACATAGCTGATGAAGTGCTAATTACCCCCACTGCAATCAACGTGAGACACCTAATCACACACACACACACACACAGATGCTCACGTGTGGGAGAGCACTATAACGAGTGGTGTATACATATCACTATCTTATCCCACTAGCGGTTAGCTCCGCCTACTCTGGTTGAACAGGAAGTTTTGTTTTTTTCTTTAATGTGATTCTGGAGCGTGGGCTCTAGGAATATCTCTAGGCCTTGTAGGTCTCTGTCCAGCACTCATTGACTCCTCCAAACCATGGACTAAGCTAACCCGAGCTGCGGCAGCCATTTTAGGTAAACATCTACTGTTGTTTGAAGTGAAGCATGGCTGAAAATGAGTAGATGCCATCTATACTGGCTGCATCCACATTGGTCCGGCAAACTACAGCATGGGCAAGGTTAATATTGTGTTAGATTCTTGCAGCAGTAAGGCGAGGGGAGGCTTAAATGATGTAACATTTTCATTGTATTAAAAAAATATGATTATTTATATATATAAATATATATGTGTATATATATGTATATGTATATAAATACATATAAAAACATGACCTTTTTTTTAATTGAGATTTTATTAAAGGATTTTCTCCTAGTTTAGCATGAAGGGTCCAGCACTGCTCATCCAGGCCTGTCATGTGCCTGTTTAAAATCTTGACCCTTGACCCTGGCATGCAAAAACATAGTCCCCCAGTCCCCACTGGGCTCAAGGTGCCTCTGCCACCCACACCTCCAGAAGAGAAACCAGTAGCATCGTCCACTCAACACCACGTCCAGCTCTTCAATTTCCTGACACTTCAATGACCAAAGTATTTGCATCCCAGAAAAAAACGTTTTTGGGGGGATCTGATTCAGAATCTTATTTTATTTGTTGTCCCTCTGTGACTTCACTGTATGGTCCTCCCTCACCAAAAGAATCACTTTGATTCTCTGCTGGCCTTCTGAAGACAGTCATGGATGGTGAATGATTATTTGTTCTTTGTCGTGAAGGGATACATTCTGTTCACGTGCATGTATTTCCACAAAGCAAACTGTTTTGGAGAGGTTTGGTCCAGACATCTGATAGGTGACAAGTCAGGCTTGAAGTTAAAGGGAGCATGTTTGTAGGCACACAAACACTCATAATCTAGAACATCACTACGCTTTTTGTTTTCATTTTATCATAACTGTTGGCAATTTATCAAGGTTTATCTAAATCTATTGACATATTTAAACTAGTTTGTCTTGCTTTGTTGATTTTCCTAATAGTAGGTAAGATTTAGAATGTTAAGTAGACTAATGCTACCGTATGCTGCTAAATGGCTAATATATTTAAACATTTATTTCATGGTTAATCAAGAATCTATCGGCATTATGAGCTTTTATTTCTTACTTTGGGATGAAGCACATTATTTCAACTTAAAGATGTGACTGTACAAAGCTATTTTAATGCTATTATGACAATTAATAACTATTTACAAAGGAGTTTAAACATTATTTCTGTTCTATTTAGGGCTGGTGTCCCTCTTCCAAATTAAACTTATTTTGACATCATTCTCCACTTAATGAACTCCATAGCCCAGGCGACCAGGGCCATGCAGACCAGTTGACTGGTTTGTTAAAGGATTACTTTATTTTTGTAAATGACTGATGTGTAATTGTACATTTCTGTTGGAGCTATCTGGCCACAATATTGTATTTTCGTATTTTTGTCCATTCGTACATTTAATTCATCTTGTCTGTGTGATGTTGTTTCCCTGGTCCTTCAGTTGCCATAGAACATTTTGGCTTGTTTTCCTGTTTGTCAGTGGATTTTGTGTAAGGAGAACATTCTAGCAGAAGAAAGGATCTATGTTAATCTGTGTTTCTGTTTTTTTTCAGCCTCTGTTTTGGTATGTTGTCTCATCTGTTGCATGGGGGGAGGATGGCATTGAGGAACTGTGCATGTAGTAGGCTATGTGTGTCAAGAACTGTTGGTATGTACCGCTAATTTTACATACATATATGCAACGAGTTTGTCTGCACTGTACAGTTTGTGTTTGGTTGTATACATATATACAACATATTGAATAAAATATTTATATAAAGGTGTACTGTTATGTCGGTAACATACTTAATGCAATATAATGTGCAGTATATTATTGCAGCCATCATTTGGATGGGAAAACTAAAACAGAGAGGTTGGCTAGCAAGTAAAAAGCATGAAAAAGGCTTTCTGAAGTCCTAGCAGTCAGGCAGGGCTGAGCTCTAACTTCATTGTGGCTCATATCAGATCTCTGAAGCAGCTTTCACAGTGACATGTGACATACAGCATGCCACCCTTGATCTCTATTCTCTTTCAGTCTACCTTCACCTCTAAACAATTTCCCTTCGATGGGTTCACAATCTCACAATCTAAGAGGGGGGTGGGGAATTAATGTAACTGGAGGTTTACATGGGTGTGATAGTAGTGTTTGGCTTGTTTTGATAGACGGGAAATGAAATAGTCACAACTGAAAATTATTTATTTTAAATATGTACCATTGCAAGTATGCCCATCAGTTATGTCATGTAATGCTAGATTTAAAAACCATAGGCCATGGTTAGAATCCCTTGCCTTGTTTTTCATGCAAAATGATGTCTCCTGCGGCACCTTCAATGTTTTATTATTAAAAAGAAAAAATAAAGACTAAAAAAGCTAAAAAAGACACCTGACTTGCGAGCAGGGTGTACCTTGAGTCCAGTTTGTGGTGGGGCACTTTTAACAAAAAATACACAGATGGCCAGAAAACTCCAAAACATTACACAAACACACAAACCACAGTTAGAACAATTTTATTAATAATAAAACATTTTCCTTTTTATTTTAACGTTTGGATTATTTTAATGTACCTGCATCTTATAATATGTAGCTTTCTGGAGTATGTACGCATTCCTATATAAACACATTTTCATACATATAGTTGTATTGGAAAAATATAAAGGGTTACATTGTAATGTGTTTTAAACAGAAAAACAGCTTTTTGGCTTTCGCAGTTGTTTTTCTTGCATAAAAAACACAGTTTTAATGACGATAATTTGTAACCAGTACAATGAATGCTGTTATACAAAGTGATATGCAGATATCTGAATGAAGAATTACATCCCATTTTCGGCTTAAGCTTCTCTTTTCTTCTCCACTTCATCGCTCCCTCCATCCTCTCCTACCCAAAAAGGGCCAGCATCCTTTCTTGCTCCCTCGTTCTCAGGCAGCACAGTCTGTGTTTGCGACAGTCCCCTGTGTCAGTACTCGGCCCCTACCCAGATCTCACATGCGTTGCCTGTCCAGCCATCCCAGCAATCACAGTTGCCGCAGTTGCAGACTCCATTCCCTGCAAGCAAAGGTGAGGAGAGGAACTGTGAATTGAGAGAACGGCTTCATCATGGCAGAACTTTAATAGGATTCCACTCTTCACGCCTTGGTCCCCTGAAAGATCTCCAGAGTGGGGTCTAGAGCCAGCCTCTGGTACTCCCTACTCTGGTTCCCCAGGGAGAGCTCCACAGTGGGGTCTAGAGCCAGCCTCTGGTACTCCCTACTCTGGTTCCCCAGGCAGAGCTACACAGTGGGGTCTAGAGCCAGCCTCTGGTACTCCCTACTCTGGTTCCCCAGGCAGAGCTCCACAGTGGAGTCTAGAGCCAGCATCTGGTACTCCCTACTCTGGTTCCCCAGGCAGAGCTCCACAGTGGGGTCTAGAGCCAGCCTCTGGTACTCCCTACTCTGGTTCCCCAGGCAGAGCTCCACAGTGGGGTCTAGAGCCAGCCTCTGGTACTCTCTACTCTTGTTTCCCAGACAGAGCTCCAGAGTGGGGTCTAAATCTAGCCTCTGATACTACCTACTCTGGTTCCCCAGGCAGAGCTACACAGTGGGGTCTAGAGCCAGCCTCTGGTACTCCCTACTCTGGTTCCCCAGGCAGAGCTCCACAGTGGAGTCTAGAGCCAGCATCTGGTACTCCCTACTCTGGTTCCCCAGGCAGAGCTCCACAGTGGGGTCTAGAGCCAGCCTCTGGTACTCCCTACTCTGGTTCCCCAGGCAGAGCTGATTAAACCTTGATTATGACAGATTCAGGTGTCACCCAGTGTAGTTCCACAGTGTGGAGGCTCCACGGCAATTTGCTGATGGAGACCTGTTGCAGACCTGACACAGACCCTCATCTAGCAAGGCACACACACCACTGGACTAGGCTGGACCTGTGTTTACTGCACTGCAACATTTTTTTACCAGTAACAGTAAAGAGAAAAGGTATGTGTTTAGTACAAAGTCTCCTTTATAATTCAGATAATATCACATTTGAATTTAATGTGGCATACAATATAGCACATCACACTTAAGTGAAAAAGAAATAAATTACTGTATACAAAAAGGAATTATTCTTTTCAGGATTGACTGAAGCTGACTAGCACTATCCACTAAATGAAGATGTTCTAGGAGTCAGTCGACCATACATGTATTTTGTTTTCACAGCCTAAGTAGTTAATTTTTTCAAACACCAAAATTTTTTTTGATGGTGAGTGAAAGTAGAAATTGTGTATTCCTTTGGAGTATAATTTTCTATCAATTCAGTGCCAAAACAGTCATCTTTGGTGCATGGAATGAACCAGCAGGCATTTCTAATACATTGAATTTTCCACATCACTCATCAATTGTATGTGTAATTAGAATCATCTGCTTTGAGTAAAGCATGAAATTCCCAAAAGCTGAATAAATCCTCAACAAACTCAGCAGACAAATGTTTGCATCATTATAATTAAAGGTTGTGTGCATTACTGCTACTGTACCTTGGGAGGGGGTAGAGGGAAACACAATATCTCATCTGCACATTCCCTCTCTCACCCTCCAGAACTGACTTTTCCTCGTCAAATGTGAGAAACCACAATTACAATAATCCTCATGAATATGGTAATTATGACATATGCCCTAATTATTAATATGCTAATCAGCGACATTTAACAGACATATTTATACTTTCTCTTTGTTTTCCTGTTTTTTAAATTAATGTTTGGTTCGGTTCTGCACCAGAGATGCTCTTTGGAGTGACACAACTGCTGACATTTGAGTGATGGGGCAATAAAACAGGAACTTCTGAACAGATGTCTGAACGTTGTCGGGACCAGGTGCCTGGGGCCATACGAAATGATAAACACAGTGTTGTGATTTCTACTGCAAAGGGGAAGGAATACAACGGAGACAGTTGTGTGGAGTGGAGAGATCTAAGGGAAGGAAGAGGTCTCTTCTTATCTCGCTGTGGTCTCTTTTTTTTCTTCCCTCACTTCTCTCCCAGTCCCGACACCGGATACATTTCGTGTGTTCACTTTCATACATTTGTGTGTGTTTATGTTCTACATGTACAGGATGTATGTTTGTGTGCAAACGGATGTTCCGTACCTGTGCAGATAAGGCCATCATGCTTGTCACACTCTCTGTCATCACACTCGCAGTACTCCCCAGACACCCACCAGTCCTGAGGAGAGCAGATACACCGTCCACAGTGACAGGATCCTGGAGGTAAACACACACACACACACACACACACACACACACACACACACACACACACACACACACACACATACAGACAAACAAACAAAAGTTTGAAAAAACTCCAACTAGAGAAAGAATCCTGACAGTTTTACGTCAGGCTTTAGTTGACTGTACTGACATGAGCTAAGCTTTTGGCAGGCCACAGTAATGAGGTTCAGCCTTTGTTAGAAAAAAAATATATACTAAATGTTAGGCGGAAAAGAGCCCACAGGTCAAAGTGTCATTGCAGATATTGGAAAGGCAGAAGAGAGGGAAGGGTAGAGGAGAGGAGAAGAGAGGAAGAGATTATTCTTCAGCGTATGTCTAAGTGCAGCGGAGCATAGAGAATGAACATGCTCTTCTTCATTTGCTGTCTGCAGCTGATGCCCAGCCCTACTGGCAGTTAATCACAGGGAAAACCCTGATCATAATCGAGGAATAAATCCAAGAAGTAATGCCCTTAAACATTTGTAAACCTTACCTCTATACAGACTATAAAATGCAATAACTTAGTAAGTTATGTGATATATGTTATTAATAACTGTTATATATGTTATTAATAACTAAGAAATATTCTGTCTAGAGCCTCTATAGGACATTACTGAAAAAAGGATCAAAAGATGATAATGTTATAGGCTACTTATATAATATTAACTTTAAATAATGTACAGCGTCCCAATGTAGTAACCTTTCCCGTTGCACATGACGCCATCTGCAGTTTCACAGAGCTCCTTGCTCTGGGCGTCTGTCATATCGCAGGTGCGGGGGAACTGACAGAGCTTCCCAAACCAGCCGTCGCTGCAAATACATCTGCCACACGAGCAGAAGCCATGACCTGGAGGAGATGGAGACAACGACAGGTTAAACCAGTCAGGGACGGAAGCAGGGCACATCACCAAGGTTCAAGTTTACAGTGTGAACCTAGTCAAGGCTAAAATAATAACTTAGTCTGGGTAGATCTAGTTATATTTCATTTTTCATTTGGTCTAGTTATGGTTAATTTAACTACTTGAGGGCTACCTTAGTCATGGTAGGTCTGGTGAGGCCTACCTTAGTCATGGTAGGTCTGGTGAGGGTGAACCTAGTCATGGTAGGTCTGGTGAGGGAACCTTAGGCATGGTAGGACTGGTGAAGGTGAACCTAGTCATGGTAGATCTGGTGAGGGCTACCTTAGTCATGGTAGGTCTGGTGAGGGCTACCATAGTCATGGTAGGTCTGGTGAGGGCTACCATAGTCATGGTAGGTCTGGTGAGGGTGAACCTAGTCATGGTAGGTCTGGTGAGGGCTACCTTAGTCATGGTAGGTCTGGTGAGGGTGAACCTAGTCATGGTAGGTCTAGTGAGGGCTACCTTAGTCATGGTAGGTCTGGTGAGGGTTAACCTTGTGATGGTAGGTCTGGTGAGGGTGAACCTAGTCATGGTAGGTCTGGTGAGGGTTAACCTAGTCTTGCACATGGTTTTTGAACAAACCAAATCATTTGCACACATGTTCACCAAATTCATCCAACCATCGTCTGCTACTCAAACTTTCAGAACTGGACACACAAACATTTCTACTTGAGTCATTCACCTCAGGCTAAGTTTTAGCTGAAACTCTTTTCGTTCATTAACGGCTTCTACTCCCCATCAGGCACGAACACCAAAGACAGTCCCTTCTAATTGGTTAAGAAAGTGGCCAGTCTCCAGGTAATTTTAAGTGGCCGACAGCACCACAAAACTTTGATCAAACACGTCTTCCTGAAGACATGCAATGAGTGGATGATCAAAAGTCTTTCATTCAGGAAAGATATTTTGTTTAGAATCTCTGGAGGATGGGATCCCTCTCTGAACTGCTCCTCCTAAGGTTTCTTGAGTTTTCCTGGGAGTCCTTTCCTTGTCTTCTTTGAGGGTTAAGGTTAGTTCAGGTGCAGTTCTATGGGCAATTGTTAAGCCCTCTGTGACATTGCTTGTAAAAAGGGGTATACAAATAACATTTGATTTACTGTATATCCTATGTGGAACTACTGTAATCAAAGCTGCACAGTTACTTAGACTAAGAATGAGTTCATGTCAGTTTATTCACATTTCCATCTTTCTCGCTCTCTTTTCCATAATTCTCCATCTCTTCAAGTCCTGCCTGTCTTTACTAGCTTCCTCCTTGTGCTGTGACTTGGATGGGAGAGGGTAGAGTAGAGCTGGGTTAGTCACAGTTGGTGTTAAGCTGTGCAGAGTGTGAGAGCAACTGAATGCCAGGTCACGCATGGCTGCTCCAATCAGCTTGTCTGGGGGGAGGAGTTAATTGCTTCGGAGGAGCAGAACCTGAGTCATTTCAATTACACTGCACCTGTCTTTCACAGCACACACATACACACATACAGACAAACACACACATGCACAGGCACGCAACCACACAACCAAAGTGTATACATGGACTGTTGGTGTGGCAGAGAGAAGTAGAGATGGAGAGAGAAAAGGAATAGGAGAGAAACAAATGATAGCAGAGATTCTTAGCAGGTACAATAATGATGATTGAGCAGACACACTCACACAGGCTTCTGCAACTTGTGCCCAGTGGCCCAGGCAGAAGTGTTCTGCAGTCCTGGTGTGTGTGCGTGAACATGATTCACATGCGTGTGTGCGTGTGTACTGTACATATGTCTGAGCAGGTGAGACAGTGCAGCCCCGAGAGCCCCTTCTGGTGTTGTCTCTGCTTATCCTAATTCAATGAGGCCCAGCAGAGCACTCACATTAATATTGCATCGCCTGAAAGGAAAGAGGTTGCTGCAATGCACCACTGCTTGAGAAAGGCACAGCACACCAACACACACCTTACACAACCTCTCAAGGGGGGGTGGGGACATTTATGTGTGTGTGAGAGAGGGAGAGAAAGACAGGGAGAGGGATGGCACCTTAAAGAGTTTGTAAGTGTGTGATTATAAGTATGTGACTGTTTGAAAGTGTGCATAGGGAGGACATACAGCAATCTGGAAAGAGGTACAGCACAGTTGAAATGCTGTAAACAAGCCGTGTTCCATCTATATGTTGATTGACATGCTGAACTTCACCCCGCCTCAAGTCTTTCAGGAGGGTTCCCCTGCTCCCAGTAAGAGGCCCACACTGAGGGACAGTTACAGTAGCACTGCTCGTGCTCACAAAACAAGCACACACACAAACACACACACTTGAAGCGCTCAACCACTGGAGTGTGAACATGTGTTTAAACATCCTTTCTGGCCCTTAGCTAAATGTGTCTCTCTTCCAGGGGAGAGAGAGGAGTAAAGGACCCCTTCTGGTGCAGGTGTCAAGGTCTGAGGCAGGACCACTGTATTTGTGTGTGTGTTATGCAGACTGTGATACTCTTTAAACGTGAGCTGTCTGGAGGACAGCATGAAAACTAAAACTAACTGATGTGTTGAAATCTGTCTGCTATGTTTGATTGATCTCTGTCCACCAATCTCCAGCCACAGGGTGAAGAGAGGACTAGTGTAACAAATGTGGGTGGGGGCTTTGACTACTTATCCTAAATCTTATAAGTAAATCTTTCATTTCTTTTCACCGAAACAACAATGTGCATAACACAACAAAAAATGTTGTTTCTGCCTGTGTGTACAGGTTTAGTCCCTTGAATATTTTCTGCCTCGTTTTACATTTCTCTTAGTGGCCATCTTTTAGTGGGCCGTATGAAAATACAGAGGGAGTCAGAGAGAAATATTACTCTGTTTGGTGCTTGATTCATTTGTGCGGTGGGAAAGGTAATCAAACATCTGTTACTAAGTACTTAACTCAAGATAATACAATTACGTTGTCTATTTGATATTATACTGGACAATCCATTTTCAAAGTCAAACACTGTTTCTTATTGAAAATGCAGTCATAGTTCAGGCCTTTATCAATCTACAGAGGTTTTCTTTATAATTTTTTGCAGAAGCTATACTTTGCATTACACTACACCCCCTCTCCATAGAAATCTATTGTTGTCCTGAACTCTGACAGTTTAAAGAAACACAGGCACATCTACATTAGGTTATTATGTATAATTCAGGAACTTCCAATCAACCCCCAGTCCTCATTTCGCTTTTAGGTGATATTCAGGGCATGACGCAGTCCTTTCTAGTACCGAGCAGAGAGACAGACGGACAGACAGACAGACAGACAGAGATACAGACAGACAGACAGACAGACAGACAGAGAGTGGTGAGGGTGTGTGTTCGTGTGTGTGCACGTGTGCATCCTCACCTCCACACACATCCCCGTTGATGTCCTCACACTGGCGGTCATCACACTCACAGTTCTTCCCATGAACTCGGCTGTCTCCTGGTGGGTGGCAGGTACACTGGCCACACTGGCACTGCCCTGCATAGGCACAGAGAACACCATCAACCTCCTTTAAATATGGCTTGCGTGTGCGAGAGCTGAATAAACACACACAGGTACACCCCCCGTCCCGTCGATGGTAGATCATGTTGAGCTCACAATGTTCCTGCTCCACTTCATCCAGCCGGCTCTGGAGGAGGTGGCTACAGGGGAAACGCTGAGAGCTGCACGCCACTTAACGCTACGGCTCATTTGAGAGAGTTCACCTGCTTTAAATACTCTTTAGTCCTCAGTACAGAAACACCTGGCACCCCTGGAAAGAAGGCTTTGAGGGGTTGTGGATGATACATTTGAGTTACTATAGTAACACTCAGGACTTTCCCCAACCCTGGGCTAAGTGCAATGCCCGTGCTAAGCTCGGAGCATGGCATCCTGCCGATAGCTCTGGTGACATGGAAGCCTTGAGGAAGTCCACCGAGCCATCAGAGATGCCAACCGAGTCTGGAGGAACAAGATGTTGATGTCGAGTCTGGATGCCCAGCCCACCATCTCTCTTCCCTTCTATGCACGGTTTGAGATGAGCAACATCATAGTATCGGTAAGACCAGCTGAGAACCAGGACTATGGTTGGCATGAGGACAGCTCTGAATAGAGTACATTCTCGGAAATCACCAGGGCCAGATGGCTGTGTCCTCAGAGCGTGCATTGACCATCTAGCAGAGGCATTCACTTCTATGTTTAACCTCTCCCTGAACCTGTCTGCAGTCCCCTCCTGCTTCAAACTGACAACCATTGTCCCTGTACTGAAGAAACCTTCTATCACATGTCTGAATGACTGTCGCTGTGTAGTACTGACCTCCACCATCAGGCAGATCTTCGAGTGATTAGTCAGATCTCACTTCTGCTCCTCTCCCCCCTACACCTTGGACCCCCTTCAATTAGCAATGAGGACCTCTCCTAGTCCAGGCAATCAGACACAGCAGTGAAAACTGGTCAAAAATGCCTAAACCTACTGAGGAGATTCAAGAAGTTTGGCTCTCACCAACATCTACAGGTGCATTATTGAGAGCATTGTTAATGACTGTATCGTTTCCTGTTTCTCTGTGAACATTTATCCAATAATCACCTCAATGCTTTCTATAGTCACTTTAACTGAATGTATCTATCCACCGGCACTGTACGCTTTATATTCTTATTACTTTTGCCTTTCTTTCTACATTTGCAATTTCTCTGATATATTTTTGCTATTTGCTGTTTTTATTTGTTTTTCTTTTTTACTACTAATCTCTGCTAAGTGGTAGTTTTATTATTCTTGCCTCATCATCAAAAAAAAAAAACGTATTCTACTGCCATAACATAATTTTAGTTAGCTTTTCTTTTTTGTTCCTAATCTTGCTGCCAGTGTTTTGAATTAAAATATCCTTCCTTGTTATGCCACTCCATAACAATTGCTTGCTATGTCCCAAGAATTTGACTATCTAGAATGAACTTGTGTTAAACTGTGTACATGATAAGAAATCTATTTGACCTGACTTTGACGTGTTAAATAAGTCATCAGCCAAAGTGTCTGAGGAAAATGTGAACATAGTAGCTCTAAAAGAAATCTTCTGTGAGGGGTCCATCACAGAACGTAGGGAAATTTCTATGCTTACATCCATGTAAAGGTGTAATAAAAGTACGTTTATTCCTTGATTCATGATAGCCAAAGTCTGGGCGTCTGTGCGTGTTTAATATAATTATGTATTTGTGTCAATAGGCCCCCCTTGAAAATTAGATGTTACATCTCAATGGGCTGTCCTTTCAATACATTCTAAATGAATTGGCATAGCACTGAATTAATTTAGTAATGATACTGTTATGGCAGTTTTTGACATAGTTACAATATCTATGTTTCTTTAAGCGGTAAAAAGTAAGTTCCTTTGTTATAGACAGACGAATGTTAGAAACTGAGGCTCTGTGGTGTGGTTTACTCTGTAGAATGGAAACTTAGATTGTCTTAAGGTATTTATGGTGTTGTTTTATGATACCTAACTAAGAGCTAGAGGGTCTTAGTTAGGTCTGGGGGTTGGGGGAGATTGTTATCTCAGTTGAGCGAGCTGACCTAACCTTTTGGCCAAGGAGATTGTGTCCTGTGTCCTGTTTGTGTATCATTAACCATCTCCTTCTTTAGAGAGGGAGCTGGGGCATCAAAGAACTGTGGGACACTTGGTATGGAGTCAAACTGTCACTGAGCAGTGCTGACCAATCACAGAGTTTGCTACATTGATAGATTGACCATCAGAAGAACCATTTGATCTAAAGTTTATATAAGGCAGGGTTTTAGGGTTGTTCTTCATCACTCTTGCGAACGACCTGTGGCTAGCACCTCCTTCGTAATGACTGATCAGCAAAGCTTTGTTTAATATTACGTAATTGTATAATCGAAATAAATTGTATTAAAACCACATCTCTTGACTACTCAGATCTACACAGTGCCACTTGAATTTCCACCATTACAGCTACTCAGGAGAATGCTAGCTCAACTAATGTAAATTGGTTCAATAGTTTTCGACAGTCTCAGATCATACGATGTCACATAAAGATGTGCTGGTGTAACTATAACCCACCATTTATACACTGCAATGTCAACTGAAGTCTGAAAAGGGCACTTCAGACCACACTGCTCACACACTTTCACACACTTTTTATGGGTTTTGTGACTTGTGAGGTATAGCAACAGGGTCTCCTGCATTAAATTCACACACACAGGTACACACACAAACACACACACAGGTACACACACACACACACAGTCTGGCGTGTCTGGCAACCGCTCTTTCCCGCCACACTGATAACTCTCCACCGTCTGCTCCCTAGCTCTGTTGCTACGGCAACTGTTGATGTCATAACACCCCTGCCTTATCGATTATCTCTGTGGTCGTCATGGCTGCCTGCTCTCGTGTGTGCGTGTGTGTTTCCCTCGCTCTCCAAGCAGACACCTTCATGTCCAGTGGGCAGCAGTGTGTGTGTGCGTGAATGGAGCCCTATTGGACCATGCAGAGGACACACTAAAAGCTGTGAAACCTAAACAGAGTCAGACGGCTGTCTTATTTTCCCCCTTAGATAGCCTTTGCTCCTCGGCCGTTATCAGTACTGACTCTGACGTGAACACCTGAAGGATGTTTGTTTAGTAAAGTTTGACATTGCTATCAAGACGCTGGCTCTGTTTCCCAGACACAGAGATAAGTTAATCACTTTAAAATAATATACACATCCATACCAAAAATGTGCATTGTTGTATTAAACTTTCTGAACTGCAATTTGATCTGAATGCTAATGTTATTGACTGATATCCCAGTGTACTCTTGGGACAAAAGTGTAAGTAAAAGCGTAAAGAACACCTGAAGGAAAACAATTATAAAGTTGAATCATCCCCATATTTTTATTGTGCCATTCTACCACCCAAAGAGTTGGTTTTGCGCTCTTTATTTTTGTTGTTGTATTTTGTTAGCATTTTAGGTGGGGACGGTAACTCTGAACGACACTGGGTAGACATACCTCTGAGCTCAATAGCTTTTTTATAAAAAGCAATAAAAAAAAAGAAATGGATGTGGGACATCATAATGAACACATTAGGTCACTGACCCACGTATATTTTTGGGGCTCTCTTTATCTACAGGCGATGGCAAAAACACAAAGGTGGATATAGAGGGAGATTGAACAGCTCTCCATGATTGAGTTCAACTTGAGGTAGGTAGGCCAGAAGCTAATGCTGAGGCCTTAGACTGCTGCTATAATGGAGGCTGCTGGAACTAGCCATTCAGACCAGGGCCATCTATCAGAACATCAACAAACTTTTATTCAATTGTCATGTTCTGTAAATTGTATATGCATTGTACAGTCTTGCAACAACACAAATATATAAATAGATGGTCTTTTCTACTTATACACTAATGCAAAAGACAGAACATAAACATAAAAGACAGCATTTATATCTAAACAATGTATGCGACTTTTACACAATACCGTTGGTTTTTGCAATATTGAAGGGCATCAAGTACACCTTACAATAGTTTACAATACACTAACAATACAATAAAACTTTCAATTATATCTTCCTTTGAATAGAATATGTGATGTTCTATAGACCCTAAACCTTATATAGATGCTCCTCCTGTATAGCTGCTCTCTCATCCTCGCTTCTTCATGCCTTCCTTCAATACAAGTCACTGACTTGTTTCCTGTTGCAATGTCTGCCTGTTGTTCCCTCATTCATTCAGATCAACACTAGTCCCCAATAGGAGATCGACCAACAAACTGATATTTAAGTAGCAATTGAAAGAGCACAAACACATGCACGCACACACACAAGTTGCAACCTTCCCCCAGACACATCTGTGTTGTACATCTCCACAGAATAACCAATCACAACGCCTCATTACATGATAGGAGAAGTAGGAAGGAAAAGACTGTTCTGATTGTACGTACATTTCACAATGATCGCAATCAAATATGCTAAAATGCTTCCTACAAAATACTACGAAATATGCTAGTTTGGTATACAATTCCTTCAGCACATTCGGTTGTTCTTCTGACTCACACAAAAACTACTGAATGAATGAGTTGAATTCATTGCCCAAGGTATGTAGACAGGCATGTAAAAAAAAGGCACCACATGAGTAAGACAGAGAGGGAGAGATGGAGGGGGGGGAGACAGACAGAGAGAGAGAGAGAGAGAGAGAGAGAGACAGACAGAGAGAGAGAGAGACAGACAGAGAGAGAGAGAGAGAGAGAGAGAGAGAGAGAGAGAGAGAGAGAGAGAGAGAGAGAGAGACAGAGAGAGAGAGAGAAAGAAAGAAAGAGAGAGAGAGAATGAGATAGAGGAATTTCAGGTATGAGCAGGATGAGGATGAAAACAGGTGTTTCCTCAAGGAAATACCAGGAAGTGAAGAATGTGCCGTGTCCTAGCTCCTGTCTCCTGTCATTTAGACACTGCTGATAAACATTTGAAGGTTTTTCCGGTCAAGCCGAGATTTTCAGCACGCTCTAAGGTTCTCTCTCTCACTCTCTCTTCTCTCTTTCACCTCTCACACATATCTTACTCTGTCTCTCTGTCCCTGTCTCTATTTATTACTCATACTCTCTCTCTCCAATCTATCTCTATTTGTTCATCCTCAGATTTGTCCTATTCTCCTCTGCCTCCTTGATTCCTCACTTTCCATCCTCTCTCTTGTTTTTTCTCTCCTAATGCCTTCGTGAACTCATTCCAACTCTTGATTTTTAAATGTTTTCCCCCCAAAAAACAACACATGCGGAAATACATGTAGAGAGATGCAGATAGTGCAGAAGCCTTGTTCGAGTTTCAGTTGGAGCAGAAGGGGGCCAATGGAGTGTTGAGGAGAGTAATGGCCTATCTTTTGGGCCAATACAGAGAGCCCCTGCAGGGATGCCCAGCCACAGCAGCCTGTGCCTGAGAGCCAGTAAACAGATGTATAAATCATCATTTAAGCCCCTGTCTCGGGTGTTGGGTGAATGTGTGTGGTGGGGGGGAGGTGGGGGGGGGGGGGGTGCATGAGAGGGAGATCCAGGCCATATCGATGCATTTACTGGCCCGAGAGTGTACATGGAATACAGATTCCGCAGAATGGAATATCATTGGTTCAGTAGCCGCTGAGGGGAATAAATCGCGAGGGACAGTAGATGGAGTTTATCATTTCACACAACGTTGCATCTCAGGGGGAACGAAATGGACCTCGGTGGGCTTAATTCCTGCCACCTACCGTAACTGGCACGTGATGACAGACAGGCACATAGAACCTTTAACTGAGGGAACTCTCGACCAGAGCCACTTATATTAGTCTCTCACTGCATCTCCAGAAAGTCTGTGGAACCTGGACCATTTGTATAAAACAGTAGTAAGAGGCACAGGAGCTACACCACTGTCTAAGATCCACCAGTGGGTGAGCTCAAAAGTAAATGCACTTTAAAAAAGGAGGTGAGGGGGGGTTATAGATTCCATTAATTGTTCCTTCACACAGGGCAATTTAAAATGCCATTTGGCAGCAGCAACTGGAGATAATTTAAAGGTACTGCAGGAGGAAATTAAAGCTAATTAACTCTCCCCGCACAACTTAATCTCGCCTGTTTCATTTTGTGGGGGTGCTCCCTGCCCCCCCCCTCCCCCTGCACTTTTATGAAGCATAGCTTGATTTAACTGTTTATTGTGTAACAGCTGACAGAGAACATGCCAACAGCATCACTTCTAATTAAGTAGAATTGAATGGCCGACACTTAGATTTGTGAGTTGGTTATTTGAATTGCTAGGTTAATTTACACTTTTAGCGGTTGTGACTCCAGGGCATCAATTGTGTATTTCTCTCCAAAGCCATGACTGCCATTGGATAAGATCCCATTTGTAGTCTAGTTTCAGAGGTGATAGGACACAATTGTTTCTGTAAATCAGATGACATGGCCAGGTTTGAACTCCAACCTCAACACAGAACTCATCCCAACCGAACCCACCTTACCCCAACCCACAGCTCCAAGCCCAACCCAGAGATGTCATTCCAGAACTCACCCCAACCCAGAGTTAACCCCATTCCAGAACTCACCCCAACCCAGAGTTCACCCCAGCCCAGAGCGCCAACCCTAACCCAGAGCTCACCCCAACCCACAACTCACCCCAACCCACAATTCACCCCAACCTACCTCATCTCAACCCACAACTCCAAGCACAACCCAGAGTTCACCTAAACCCAGAGTTCACCCCAACCCAGAGCCAAGGTCTCAATCCCAGCAGTGCTCCAACCTGGTCTGAACATTAAGCAGGCCTTGACCTCCCTGTAGACCCTCACTCCGACTAGCACTAAATCAATGGCTTCCATTATACGCGGTAAACACAGGCAGCCTTGTAGGCCATTCTCCTTCTAATGGAGCACACAGAAAGCCAGATTATTGGAAAACTCTTCGCCATGTAACAGTCTCGTTCAATAGAGAGACGTCAAGCTTACTTACTACGGAGACGGTGGCCTGCACTGGGCTTTTTTCCACACCTCATTGTTCACGCTGATGTGGATATTTGTGCTTTGATAGGTTGAGTAGGGAACAATGTAAGACAGTCTCCAGGGGTATGAAAGTAGAGATGGTTGAACAAAGCGGTATTCACAAGAAACAATGCTCAGCAGAGCAGAGGTGGTGGAATTAAGGTGCTGCATCGAGAGGGTGAACGATGCTCTGACACACCCTTAGTACCCAGGAGCCTGGAGAAATGAACAAGTGAAAATCACACAGGGAGCAACCAGAAGTGATTAAATACACAAAATGCTTCCACTTTAAGCATTTTTGCTGGAAAGTGCTTCTGGCTCCAGTGATGGGAAAATTCAACCTTTAAAGCTAGGATGTGTAATAATAATACTGGTTGAAGTTCTCTTCACATCTTGAATAAATATACTGTATATAAACCCCTCAAAAAAAGTTCTGAAAAGTTATTCTGGCCGATTCTTCCTCCCCTTCAATAATACCAATTAGTGTTGTATGTTATATAGTTGGAAAGCCTGATTAGTCACCTTTACAACAAGGATCGTTGTACACAGCTAACCATGTGGGTTAGCTGTGTTGCTCATTCCACGAATGCACGATCCTTACAAGTTGTACCTCGTTGTAAAATTGACTATTCAGGCTTTCCAACGATATAAAATACAACACCAATTGGTATTATTGAAGGGGAGGAATAATCAACCGGAATACCGTTTCTGAACTTTTTTTGAGGAGTTTATATACAGTATACGGTATACATTGTAACGCTGGCTTGTAGAACCTTGGGGTGTGGGACTGAGGAATAGAGTTGGGGGGGTTGGTTTACACAAGTTCGAGTTTTATTGGTTAATTGTGGGAGATGTTTGGCCTGGTTTGGGTATTGTTGGAAAGGTTGAAGGGGGCGGGAGGAGGTGAGAGGAAAGAGAGCGAGGGTAAGGAGCAGTCTCTTTGAACCTGAGCGGGTAGGCAGACAGTTGGGTTTTAGTCTGAAATGGGTCTCACCAACCTTGTTATTGTTTTGGCGGACATCTCAACCCCCGGGGTAGCTGTCGTGTCCGCACAAGGAAATACATCTGGGCTCATTGAAATATCAACCCGAACGTGGTCTCTGCCTCTTCTGTCCCGAGTTGTGTCTGTTTTCCCTGCAATGCTACAATATCTTCTGTGGAAGGACCAATAACTGTATTTGGCCTGAATGTAATAATAGGATGTCCTTCCTGTCTGTCAATCTATATTTACCGTGCAACTTGTTTGCGCATACAATCACACGTAGTGCGGGTTCCTTGTTGCTGTGCAGAGCGAACGTGATGGTGGAGGGAAAAACGCAGCAACCTTGTTTTTCTCCTGACCCTCAAGTAAAAGCAAAGACTAAAAGAAAGACCGAATTACAAACATCAACAAATAAAAAATGTCTGGATCAACAGCGGTCTAAAACCAGAATCAACATAGGAACTGCTTTTCCACGCTGGAGGCAACTGCGGGAATCAAAGGACCTGAAAATTGATGCAGTGGTTGCTGTTTGTCTTCTGGACAGGTAATCACATGGTTTGATTCGTTTTTAACACATACTAGCTTTACTGTAACAATACCCCCAAACCCTCCAGTTTTCGAACTACTCTTTGCCGTTTAGGATCCCATATGGTTGAGATGCTTACATTCACCATAATCGCTTTAGCCAAATGACAGTAGCAGAACATACGTGATTCCTGTGAGATAGGCCTGCCTGTAGACACAATATTACAGAGCCAACACATCCAACCAGAGTGGAAGCTTTTAGCTTGACCATATTGATCCAGTGTAATGAACATTGAGATATCAGACCTTCAGTTTACTTGCCTGAGTACGGGCCAGCAATTATCTAATGAACCTAACATTGTAGGCGTGAGCCCTCGCAGTTAGCTTCCATAGAAATGTAACATTGTGAAACATGAGGAAGTGGTGTGTGTTTGTGTGTGTGTGTGTGTGTGTGTTTGTGTGTATCTGTACCTCGTCCAAAGCAGGGCATGACGGAGGTTCCTCTGCACTTCTTCAGACTGCTCTCCAGAGAGAGGGAGCAGGACAGGGGGTGCTCACACTTCCTGCCAGCCCAGCCCTCCTTACAGTCACACCTTCCACAGTTACACTGGCCGTGACCTGCGACCGGAGGGAGAGGAGGGCGAGATCGAGGCAGGGGAGGAGAGAAGAGAGGGATGAGCAAGGAGATGAGGAATGGAGGACAAGGTGACACCGGAAGGAAGAAAGATGTTGCGGAGGGGTGTAGGAGAAGAGTGGAAAGATATAAGGTAGGAGTGGAAGCAAATAATGAGAGAGAGAAGGAGAGAGAGAGCAAGAGAGAGAGAGAGAGAGAGAGAGAGAGAGACAGAGAGAGAACTTGCATATTTTTATCCTCCCCTTCTCTCTCAATGAGAATAAGAAAAATCTACAGGCACCTACAAACACCTGCAACAAAGGTATGGTACATACTGGCATTTTCACTGGGATGAATCAGTGATGAATCCCAATCCAAGTACCAATAACTTTTTTCCTCAGCACTGTATTTATTAGCACGTAGAAGGTCAGTCCCCCTGACACTGTCATACACTGACACTGCAGAACCGCCCGGCCTGTTAAAGTTGGACCGCACAATCACAACCAGATGGGCTGGTTCTCGACTGAACCCTCCTGCTGAAACCACAACCTAGCGTGTGTGTGTCTGTGTCTGTGTGTGTGTTGGCTAGAAGTGTCAACACCCAACTCCCAACAAACGCCACGTCAGCAGGTCCCTATCCAGGCACCTAATCTATGGTTCAGAAACATCACATTAGAAGGTGCAAACTTTATTACACCTTGGTAAACAAACGTGGGCCCACTAACCTGAGCAGAAGTCGTCGGCATATCGGTCGTAGGTGGCATGACAGCTCCTCTCGTCACACTCACACGTGTCACCGTGGATGTCCCCCCAGTCCCCTGAGGGGTCCACATCATAGCACGTGCACTCCCCGCAAACACAGGTTCCTACACACACACATATACACACAACTGATGGTTATGTACAGTGGAAGTTCGATGACAGGAGACAGACACAATCCCCTAGGGTCCACCTGGCAAGAGGCAGGACATAGGAGGAAAATCTCTTTCTGTTCCTATGCCTCTGATGACCCCCCCCCACACCCACCCCCCAACCCCATCTATCTCTCCTCCCTTTCCAAGACAGACAGATAAGCAACAACCAATGGAAATCACATTTTGTCATCAGTGGAGGCAGGTCAGGTGAGGCCTGGGAAAGACAGGATGGGGGGAAGCCTGAGGGAGGCTGGCCAGCTGGAAACTCTACTGGCTGGGCTATGATATGGCAGGCCTGGCCCCAAGCCCTGAATCTCCGCTTTCCCCTCCCTTTCCTTTTCTCTCCATTCCACTCCACTCCTCTCCTTTTCCCTCCTCTCTTCTCCTTCTTCTTCTGCTTCTCTCTCCTCTCCTCTCCCAAGTCATTGTGCAGGTCAATGGCCAAACCACAATCAGACCCTCATCAACTGCAATTGCTTTTAAAAGGATTTTAACATATAGCCAGAAACTGCTATTATTCACGCCTTAACGGTAAGCCCATTGTGACAGTAGTTATGGACTGGCATAGAGAGAAAGAGAGAGAGAAAGTTTATGGGTAAGTACAGTAGTAATGGCAGGGAGTAATCTTATGAAATCTGTCATTCAGAACCTGCACCTTCACAGACCTGCTGCAGAAGATAAAAGAATGAATTGAAACTGAGAGAACAAAGGCATCTCCCTGACTTATAAATATCACATCTCCTTTACTGCACGCTGGAGGCAGTAATCGAGGCAGTGCCAAATCTCTCTCCTTCTCTCTCTCTCTCTCTCTCTCTCTCTCTCTCTCTCTCTCTCTCTCTCTCTCTCTTTCTCTCTCTCTCTGTCTGATCATGCTAACTAGCCTTTCAGATGTTTTATCTCCATCTCTGGTGATCATGCTAACTAGCCCCCCAGAACTTTCCCCTGGGGTGGAAATGAGATACAATGTGCAGTAAAGTGAGATGTTCTGTCACTTTAATAACTCGTAATGTTAACCCTGAACTTAAGATGGAGAACAGGATTACCCCCCAGAGAAGAGGGAGGAGAGGAGAGGAGAGGAGGAAGGTGATGAAGAGAGAGACCGAACTGAAAAGAGTACAGAAGAGATCAGCAGAGAGGAGTAAAGTAGAGAAGAAAGGAATACAGAGGAGAGAGGAAGAGAATAGAAGGGAGATGAGAGGAGCACAGAAGAGAGATGAGTGGAACCTCATGGAGTTTAATTCTCCTTTCTTCTCAACAGACAGTAGTAGTTCGGGGCAAGTGCCAGAGGGGTATCTGCTGCTCTGTATTGATTATGTAAAACAGCAGTATACTTCAAAATACCTGCTGTCACACAAATCCTTCACTTATGATATGCCAAACTGTGAACGATTGACAAAGACATTCCGGACCCCAGAGGGCTATAGACATCACAGGCAGTCTTAATAAAACTGAGACTACCCTCTTACCTTTGCGAGAAAAAACATTACTGTAGATGCAGAAGGGATTCTGTAGATTAATGCTGTGTGTGTGTGTGTGTGTGTACGTGTGGACAGACCCCGGTTGCTGCAGATCTTGTCATCTGGAGACGTGCACCTCCTCTTGCTCTCCCATGGGCTGATGTCACACTGGAACTCACATTTGTCTCCATGCCAACCGGCAGCGCAGTAACAGTTTCCACAGTAACACTGGCCGTGCCCTGGAAGCAAAGCAGAACGCCCAAACACACACACACACACACACACACAGCATAGACTTATATTGTATGGAGTGCTGTATTTGCTATTTCATATTTACATTAGCTCCTGTTCTGTTTGTTGTGTCACTATCAGACAATCAGGGGATGACTGGTTTCTCCGTTTCCTTAATATATTAAATTTGATCATACAATTCTCCCCTCCCTGAGTCACCACCTTACCGCGGTGCAGGGGTTTGCGTGTCCTAGTGATCCTGGAAGCTATGTTGTCGGGGGCTTTATGCCCCTGGTATGCCCCTGATATGCCACCTGGCGAAGGACCAGACAAAGCGTGGCTCCAAAAAACCACCATGAAGAAAACGAACAATGGTTCCCAGTTGCCCCTGCCCGGAAGCGGGTCACCGGGGGCCCCCCCTGGAGCCAGGCCCGGGGGTGGGGCTCGATGGCGAGCGCCTGGTGGCCGGGCCTTTTCCCATGGGGCCCGGCTGGGCACAGCCCGAAGAGACAACGTGGAACCCCCTTCCAGTGGGCTCACCATCCGCAGGAGGGGTCATGGGGGTCGGGTGCAGTGTGATCCTCGGCTGCAGAAGCTAGCTCTAGGGACGTGGACCGTCACCTCGGTGGCGGGAAAGGAGCCGGAGCTGGTGCGTGAGGTAGAGAGGTTCCGGCTAGATATAGTCGGCCTCGCCTCAACGCACAGCATCGGCTCCGGAACCAGTCTCCTTGAGAGGGGCTGAACTCTCTTCCACTCTGGAGTTGCCCTCGGTGAGAGGCGTCGAGCCGGGGTGGGAACACTTGTTTCCCCTCGGTTCGGCGCCTGTACGTTGGGGTTCACCCCGGTGGACGAGAGGGTAGCCTCCCTCCGCCTTCGGGTGGGGGGACGGGTCCTCACTGTTGTTTGTGCTTACGCACAAAACAGCAGCACAGAGTACCCACCCTTTTTGGAGTCTCTGGGGGGGTGCTGGAAAGCGCTCCTCTCGGAGATGCCCTCGTCCTCCTGGGGGACTTCAATGCTCATGTGGGCAATGACAGTGAGACCTGGAGGGGCGTGATTGGGAGGAACGCCCCCCCCAATCTGAACCCAAGCTGTGTTTTGTTGTTGGACTTCTGTGCTAGACACGGCTTGTCCATAACGAACACCATGTTCAAGCATAAGGGTGTCCATATGTGCACTTGGCACCAGGACACCCGAGGTCTCAGTTCAATGATAGACTTTGTAGTCGTGTCGTCGGATCTGAGGCCGAATGTCTTGGACACTCAGGTGAGGAGATGGGCGGAGCTGTCAACTGATCACCACCTGGTGGTGAGTTGGCTACAATGGATGGTGGGGGAGGATGCCGGTCAGGCCTGGCAGGCCCAAACGTAATGTGAGGGTCTGCTGGGAATGGCTGGCAGAATCCCCTGTCAGAAGGAGCTTCAACTCCCACCTCCGGGAGAGCTTCGATCATGTCTCGGGGGGGGCCGGGGACATTGAGTCCGAATGGGCCATGTTCCGGGCCTCCATTGTTGAGTCGGCTGACCGGAGCTGCGGACGCAAGGCGGTCGATGCATGTCGCGGCGGTAACCCTCGGACCCGGTGGTGGACGCCGGAGGTGAGGGATGCCGTCAAGCTAAAGAAGGAGGCCTATCGGACTTTATTGGCTGGTAGGACTCCAGAGGCAGCTGATGTGTACCAGCAGGCCAAGCGGAATGTGGCTTTGGCGGTCACATAGGCAAAAACCCGGGCGTGGGAGGAGTTCGGCGAGGCCATGTAGAATGACTTCCGAACGGCTTCGAAAAGGTTCTGGACCACCATCCGGCGACTCAGGAGGAGGAAGCAGTGCACTGTCACCGCTGTATATGGTGGGGATGGTGCGCTGCTGACCTCGATGGGGGACGTCCTGGATCGGTGGAAGGAATACTTTGAAGACCTCCTTAATTCCACCAACACGCTTTCCGACGTGGAGGCAGAGTCTGGGGACATCGGGGGGGGGGGGGGGCCTTCTATCTCTGGGGCTGAGGTCGCCAAGGTGGTTGAAAAGCTCCGCGGTGGCAAGGCCCCTGGGGTGGATGAGGTCCGCCCGGAGTTCCTTAATGCTCTGGATGTTGTAGGGCTGTCTTGGTTGACACGACTCTGCAACATCACGTGGACATCGGGGACAGTGCCTCTGGACAGACCGGGGTGGTGGTTCCCCTCTTTAAAAAGGGGGACCGGAGGTTGTGCTCCAACTTTATGGGGATCACACTCCTCAGCCTCCCTGGGAAAGTCTATTCAGGGGTTCTGGAGAGGAGGGTCCGTCGGATTGTCGAACCTCGGATTTAGGAGGAGCAATGTGGTTTTCGTCCTGGCCGTGGAACTGTGGACCAGCTCTACACCCTCTGCAGGCTGCTGGAGGGTGCATGGGAGTTCGCCCAACCAGTCTACACATGTTTTGTGGATTTGGAAAAGGCGTTCGACCGTGTCCCTCGGGGGCTCATGTGGGGGGTGCTCCGGGAGTACAGGGTACCGGATTCCCTGATCGGGGCTGTCCGGTCCCTGTACGACTGGTGCCAGAATTTGGTCGGCATTGCCGGCAGTAAGTCGAACTTGTTCCCGGTGAGGGTTGGACTCCGCCAGGGGTGCCCTTTGTCACCGATTCTGTTCATAACTTATATGGACAGAATTTGTAGGCGCAGCCAGGGTGTTGAGGGGTTCCGGTTTGGTGACCTCAGGATCGGGTCGCTGCTTTTTGCGGATGATGTGGTCTTGATGGCTTCATCGGGCCGTGACCTTCAGCTCTCACTGGAGCGGTTGCAACCGAATGCGAAGCAGCGGGGATGGGAATCAGCACCTCCAAATCTGAGGCCATGGTTATCGACCGGAAAAAGGTGGAGTGCAATCTCCGGGTTGGGGAGATCTTGACCCAAATGGAGGAGTTCAAGTATCTCGGGGTCTTGTTCACGAGTGAGGGAGGAATGGAGCACGAGATCGACAGGCGGATCGGTGCGGCGTCCGCAGTGATGCAGGCTCTGCATCGGTCCGTCGTGGTGAAGAAGGAGCTGAGTCGAAAGGCGAAGCTCTCTATTTACCAGTCGATCTACGTTCCTACCCTCACCTATGGTCACGAACTGTGGGTAGTGACCGAAAGAACGAGATTGCGAATACAAGCAGCCGAAATTAGTTTTCTCTGCACCTCCCTGGTGAGGTGTTCTGGGCACGTCCCACTTGGAAGAGGCCCAGGGAAGACCCAGGACACGCTGGAGGGACTATGTCTCTCGGCTGGCCTGGGAACGCCTCGGGGTCCCCCAGGAAGAGCTGGTGGAAGTGGCCGGGGAGAGGGAAGTCTGGGCCTCCCTGGCTAGGTTGCTGCCCCCGCTACCCGTTCCCGGGAAAAGCGTCAGATGATGGATGGATGGATACAATTCTTATCATATTACTTATTGATTTTTCAATTTATCATCATCAAGAGCCTACTTGCATGTAATCATGTCATTATTTTGATACATGTATACATGCCAGTTCATCAGAGAATAAAGTTGAACTTGAATTTGAATAAGCACATCCCTACTCTGCAAATTTAAATTTACATTTACATTTAGTCATTTAGCAGACGCTCTTATCCAGAGCGACTCCCTGTACTTACTGTACAGAATGTCCCTGTACAGTAAGTACAGGGACATTCCCCCGAGGCAAGTAGGGTGAAGTGCCTTGCCCAAGGACACAATGTCATTTGACACGGCCGGGAATCGAACTGGCGACTTTCTGACTACTAGCCCGATTCCCTAACCGCTCAGCCACCCGACTCCCTAAAAATTATGCGTATAACCTTTGAATAGCTGTATGAGACCTATTAAACCCCAGAATAATTCGTGCCATTTTAATGAGACAGTGCATAGTGCGTTACATCCTAAGTGCTGACTCAGTAGCGTTGACAAGGCACAACCAACCTTTGGGGAGTGTGGGATGAGGAGTGAACACCTAGAGGTGGCACCACACATGTCAGGTCAACCCTCATTTCCCTCCCAATTAACCTTTCTGCGATGGGCGGAGCGTGTGTGCTGTCACTGGCCTCACGGGGACTTTCTGTTCGACGTACGGACGTGTGAACACGCCATCACCAAAACACCAACCATCATCGACAACGATCAAATTCCTTGGTCTTATCGGAAGATTCGTCGGCTAACTCCTAGATCTATGCTTTGGCTTGGTTTCGTTTTGAAAGTGTACGTTTATTTCCTCTATGAGGCACATGTGAGGGATCTCTCAGACTCCAACGGCTGCTTCAGAGGGAGGGCTGGTTCTTTCGGGCGCGAGGAATGACGTACCTCCACACACTTCACCTGTGTCCTCGTCCAGACACTCGCTGTCGTCACACTCGCAGAAGCGCCCGCTCACCAATCCTCGGCCGTCAGGGTTGTGGCACACGCAGCTGCCGCACTGACACGAGCCTGTCACACACACACACACAGAGTTAGTCATCGAAAGAAAGTGTGTGTCCAAGATGAAGCGTGTGTATGTGTGTGTCTTGATGTGTGGTTTGTGTCGTATGTGTCAAATGGGATGCACTTTAGGGGGCAAGGACCCAGCTGGTTTGCAGATGTGCTTTGGAAGGAGACTTAGTGTCTGGTTCCCTCATGTGTGTCCGTGGTGTGTGTTGTGTACTTGTGTGTGTGTGTGTGTGTGTGTATGCAGGGGGGCGTTCTCAGGCCACAAGGCAAACAGAATGCATGCTGTGACTGTATTTGCATTTGCACATGCTGATCTGTCTTGCCAGAAGTCCACACACATACACACACACACTTACACACACACTACTTTGAATGCCGCATGATAAATAAGCACTAGCCAGGGACACAAAGACGGGGCCAGTCAGGCCACTGGGGTTCTCCACAGGTGGGGGTGGTGCTGTCAGTCTGAGGAGAAGAAGCTTTAACCTAGACGTCCACTCAGTCTGCCTCCGCTGATCCACACGCACACACACACACACAGCCTTGAAGGCAGCATCAGTAAAACAAATAAGCACTAGCAATGGAGGTCTACTCAAAGACAGATGTGTGCATGTGAATCTGTGGTGTGTGTGTGTGTGTGTCACCTGCGTTGGAGCAGACCACCCCCTGTGTGTTCCTGCAGAGCTCCTTGCTGCTCCGGCCGGAGAGGGTGCAGTCCTCCTGGATCTGGCAGGCGTCCCCATGCCACTCGTCATCACATTCACACTGACCACAGTCACAAAATCCATGACCTGAAGGGCAGAGAGCAGCCGTGTTTGAGAGAGGAGGACCACGGTCGAGGATGCACTCACATGCACGCAAACACACCCAAGCACACGCTTACACACACACACGCACACACACACACAGACGCACACAGACACACACACCCACACACACATAGAGACGCACATACACAAATAAACCCAGACCCAACCCAACACATGCATACACACACACAACACAAACATTCTAAAACACACACAGACAAATGACACAGGAAGGTGATTTTTGATCAAGTCAGCCATATGCATGTATGCCTGACACACATGGACACGTTGCACACACACACACACACACACCCTCGTCAGAGGATTCTTTCTTGGTTAAGTCTTTCCTTATTACAGCCATTTCACCACTGAGCAGGGCCGATTTAGGGGGATTTGAAACATCTCATTCTTTCCATCTCTAATATGGTTTAAATCCCACCTCTTAAAACAGAGTGTGAGGCCAGGCCTTATGTAATGCAATCACCCCGGTCTAGCCCTGGTCTTCGCCTGGTCTAGGCCAGAGAAGGACCTGAAGGCAGGGCGACCATCTGAGAGAACCTGATCTGTCATTGACTCCAGGACAAGCCAGCACAGGGCTGACTGACATGCCAGATGGGGGAATAGCAATAGTCCTTTAAATCTAATCCAGAGGGTTTGTATTTGACTCCTCCTGCTTTCTCTCCTTCTGTCTACACTTCTCTCTCTCTCCTTCTGTCCTTCTTGCTCTCTCCATTCTTATAGGCTATATAAATTCAATTAAATCAGGTATCCATA
This sequence comes from Osmerus mordax, assembly GCF_038355195.1. Lineage (NCBI taxonomy): Eukaryota > Metazoa > Chordata > Actinopteri > Osmeriformes > Osmeridae > Osmerus > Osmerus mordax. Next base: position 7,068,166 of record NC_090051.1, on the reverse strand, counting down.
CCTAAGTAAAGGACAGGAGTCCATTGTGTATTCTGGACTTCCCTACCTCTTCAGTTGTCCATCCCCCCTTTTTGGTTGAAGTGAGCGATGATCAATACTGGAAAAATCATATGATGCAAATGAGCTCTGTTGACAAGCTATTATAGATGTGGCTCTCAGTGCGTTTAGCTGCACAGGGTCTTGTGTGTCACACTCAATCACTCAACGACTTTCTCCATCTCGGTAATGTGATAGCCTCTTCAAGGGCTATCCATCAGCCAAGATCTACAGGCAGTATTCTCTCTTTTTCCATCTCTCTCTCTCCACCCCTTCTCTACCCCTTTCTCTCTTTCTATCTCTCCCTCTCTCTCCAATATGTATTCCACTTGAAGGTAGCTACAGGGAGCAGATAATCAACACTAAGATGACTGTGGCACTTGAGAGAAAATGAACTGAATGCTTTACATGCTAACACTCCACAAATGACAGGACAACTTTCAATAGCCAGATTTTTGGAGTGGAAGGTGGAACATTAGTGGGGATTATGTTTTTGAAATCTATAGTGGTGTTGTCCGATACGAAGTAGGGAACATAATGTCAATTTAACAATATTCTTATTCTTAATTTTCAATAAGCTTCAAAGCAGCTTGCACCTCTTCAGGGGCGTAGCCACGTGGTGGCCAGGGGGGGCCACGGCCACCATTGGTCAGAGAATGGCCACCCTGCCGCCCCCCCCAACCTCACAAAAAAAAACCTATTTAAACCCTCCTGAACAGAAACGGTATAAAGCTGAAACAATGCATTAGTATTTTTTTTACAAAGTCGTCTTATATTGTCATTTGTCACTTACGCTACAAACCCCATATTCGCAATGTTGGGCCACGCCCCCATCAACAGCGCAAGACGCAAACCAACGTACCTACATTCTGACAGTGCTTCAATGGAGACTAGCAGCTAACCACTGGATACCATTAGAAAACTGCTGCTCTGAGTGATGCAGTGTGTGAGTTTTAAAATAGTAGTATTTGACAATCAAGTGCCACCCCAAATAAAAGACTGGCCAGAGCTGGCCCCCCCAGAAATAATGTCCTGGCTACGCCCCTGCACCTCTTTAAACATGGCATAAATTATAAAAAGATGTATTCTGTTTACAGTAAATGTATATTTTATAATTCATTAGTAAATTAATTATACATTTGCTATGGGGATTACAGTAATTGTATGCAGGCTACTATTCCTAACTAGCTAGCTAGCCCTAACAATCTGAAGCGAGACCTTGTTCTAATTGTTGTATTCAAGATGGAATATGCAACCACAGTCTACAAACACATTAAAATATCAAAGCTTCACTGTCCATCCATTAGTAAGGAACAGCAAGGTAGAGGACATGTAACCCCTTTGTGGGGTGGAAATGAATGACATAGGAATACATTGACAAACTGACAAAACCAGTTATTGGTAAGGGCAATTTTAAAAGTCTCTTGACCTTGGTAAGTGCATATCACTACTGTCCACCCCTCAAACTACACAGACCAAAATAAGGTGTGATTAGTCTGAGGAATCTGCTTCAGTCTCTACAATAGCAGGATTTGAACATATCCAAAAAGACATGTTTCTTCAACAGGAAATGAGGGGCTACCGTGAAGGGTTTGGTAATCCCTTCTATGTAAAGTCAAAGCTTTCTGCAAGGCTTCTATTTTTTTATCAACTCCACTGCCCCCTCCAGCTCTCTATTACTCGCAGTTTGACAATCACTTTGACATCTAAATTGGGTCCAGTCTGTCTGGCAGGGAGAAGGTGTGTTTTTTCGGTGTGTGTGTGTGTGTGTTTGTGGAAAGCTAAGGTCTTTCTAGAGCTCTTTTAATTCCTTTCAACCGGGGGCTGTGTGCCCCCCTCCCATCCTGCTCAGATGGACACAAACACTCATCCAATGATACAAGGCAGAATACTCGGCCGGCCAAAGATGCCTGGACTTGGTGGACCAGCACAGGGGTGTGGGGTGAGAGGGACAGCTGTGAAGGTAATGACAGGTGGTGCAGCGTTCAAATCCTGACATACAGAGGATGGTGAGTCATTCTGCCAGGCTAATTTCAGCATCCTCCTTTTCCTCACAACTCACACTGCTTGCTAATAAATGGAGGATATATCACAATTGAGTCTTTGGAGACGCACGGTTAGGAATGAATCTGGAAAGAGAATTTGTTCAATAAATGTTTTTCTAGTGAGAACAAGATAAGACGTTGAAGAATCTTATGACAACTCGTAATATCTGGCGAGGTCATGTGAGCGTTCATTAATAATCATTGTATAAGTATGTTTCACAATAGTACACAGAATACACAGTAAAACAAACTTTAAACAGTTAAGACACATTTTGTTGAATATAAAAGTGTGATGCATGGCATATTTAAACACAGGCTGGACCTGGGGTATTCCAGAAAGCGGGTTTAGTGAAAACTCTGAGGGCCTCATTTATCAAGGCCTTTGTGCCTGTTTCCAGGCGTTAATTGTTCACAACGGCTGACTTAACTGATGCGGGCTATTTACAAACATGGCGCACTTGGGTAAAATCGCAGATTGCCTGCCACATGAGCAAGAACAGGCAAGTTGCGCTTTCAATATGCGTTTGTGGGAGGGTCATGGGAAAAGTGGGAGGGTCATGGGGAAAGAGAGGTAACGAAACGTGTGGGTCAGTTTCCATGGTAACCGACTCTGTGAACCTGACCTGCTCGCTGGCAGGTTTTCCTTAACACATTCTACATTTCTACATATCTTAGCCTTACATCGGAAGACGATTATAAGACTGCAATTACATGTGCTTTATTTCCATGATGGATACCTAAGTGAAATTTACAATTTTCCATCACACTCCATAATTTATTTTAGCCACATGCTCGGCCCTTACATTGCTAATGTTACACACCGTGGATGTACATTCAGAAACGACAAAATGCTTTTTGGCCCTGAAATTAAGATTCAAAATTAATTGTATTTGGTCTTCTTTGCCTACAAATAGAAATCCAACAACGAGTATTTTGTTCCTACAATTAACATTATTAACCTGTGACCGTGCACCCACCTGTAACTGGTGTTCCAGCAAAACAATTTCAAGATCAGCCTTTTTATCATCTTCTGCCCTAAGTACACCATCTCTCAGTTTTATGCAGTTGCTTCATGAGATGCAGTTTGTACAACTCCTTTACTGGTAACTGGGAATACATTACAATTCCACACTTCTGCATGCAGAATTCACCTGCCGTTAAGTGAACATGTCTCTATGTGCAGCTATGCAGGCGGATGGATCGACCCCCCTCCTGCCAATACCCATCCATGCTCGGTTCAACAGGATAAGTATGTGCCATTTGTTTTTCCATTGATTAGTCTCATCATTTTAGTGTATATTTAAAAATTCCACACCAGACTGCAAATAAAAGTACATGGGGAGAAAACTACCAGTAGCGACCATACATGCATCCCTCTCTGCATCCCTCTCTGCGGCAGCAGTCAACGTCTCTTCATCATCATAATCATCCTCATCCTGTGTTGAAAAGCATTCTGTTGGGGCGTTACTGCTACTATAAGTTGAAATAGGCAACAACTTATATTTACTTTGTATTATGTCAAATATAATTAAAACTGATGTAGGCTACAATCACAAGCTTATTGGCCTAAGCATAATATGCCTTACCTGTTCGTAGAATGGTTTTATATTTCATTTTAAGCTGCTGCCAAGTGTGCTTTGTGCCTGTGGGATGCACCTACATGAACATGATATTTTATTAATTTAAAATTTTCACTTGTAATATTAACGGACAGTGTGGTTAAATGTATGGACTAGGCTATTGAATTCAAATGTATGCATTGACTCGGCATGCAATTGTCTTCCACTCCAATTGTCTCTCCTTTTTCCGGAATATGTGCTCAGATTCACCATAAACACGTATTAACACTTCTAACTGAAGTGGGGTGAAGTAAGAGGACGTTTTTTGTTGCCGGGTGCCATGGTGGATCCGGGTATCGGAGTTTCATTGATGTTGACTTTTAGTAATAGACCTCGTTCACAAGCTCAACTCAGAGTGGACATACTCCGAGTTGATTGAACTAATCAAAATCAGCTGTTCTGGAACCCAAAAGTCAGAGATTCCCATTTTCGGGTAAATCAACTCAGAGTTACATTTACATTTAGTCATTTAGCAGACGCTCTTATCCAGAGCGACTTACAGTAAGTACAGGGACATTACCCCCAAGGCAAGTAGGGTGAAGTGCCTTGCCCAAGGACACAACGTCATTTTGACTCGGCCAGGAATCGAACTGGCAACCTTCAGATTACTAGCCCGACTCCCTCACCGCTCAGCCACCTGACTCCCAGAGTTCAGATTTTGGCTCACAGTTTGTTAAACCCGCTCTCTGGAATACCCCCCTGGACTGTTACTTTGTTTACTAATTATGGGAACACTTGTCTGGAACCATAAATGTCCACAGTACAAGATATATATATATATATATATATATATATATATATATATATATATATATATATATATATATATATATATATATATATATATATATATATGAGAGAGAGAGAGAGAGAGAGAGAGAGAGAGAGAGAGAGAGAGAGAGAGAGAGAGAGAGAGAGAGAGAGAGAGAGAGAGAGAGAGAGACAGACAGACAGACAGATCCCATGATGTATGAACTACCCTTAAAACCTTATTTTGAGAAATAGAAAGATTATCTAAAATTGCAGCTCAAAGTTATCTGAAATTGCAAGTCAATGGCCGGGTTTCCCAGAACGCTCTTAGAACGCTCCTAAGAAGCTCATAGCGTTAAGAGCTTCTCAACAAATCTGGGAAACCCGGCCAATGTGTGTTAGGTTTTGGTGAAGGCTTGGACCAACACCCTTGGGAGTTGGGAAGACCAGGGGTATGTGAGTTATTGCACCCTGGGTTGCCCAGCAGTGGAGAGACAGAAAAATAGAGAGTGAAAAAGAGGAAGAGATTACACATCTGAAGACTAGTCTGACAGAACAAAACCCAGCAGGCACATAAATCCATGAGAAAGACTCTTTCTATCTGTCTCTCCCCATTTCATAGCTCCTTCCTTCCTTCTTCTGTTCAACTGCTCCTCTGAGAGAGAAAGTAAGAAGAAGAGGAATGTGATGAAGTCTGTACAAATCAGGAAGTTACATATAGTTCCGGACCTGAGACTTTTGGACCAGAGCTTTAGAACCACAAATGGAGAACAGAAACAGAGAGGCTGCGAAGAGGAGCCTGCCTGCCTGACAGTGGAAAAGAGCATGTTTAACAGAATAGGACCAACTGACACAGATCATGGGAAACAACCAGTTTAGCTAAGATAAATAGAAATGGGTACAGGGAGAAAATGAAAGAAAGAAAGAAAGAAAGGGAGCATGAGATGTGTGTGTGTGTTTGAGAGAGAGAGAGAGAGAGAGAGAGAGAGAGAGAGAGAGAGAGAGAGAGAGAGAGAGAGAGAGAGAGAGAGAGAGAGGACATGAGAGAAAGAAAGAGAGAGAGACAAGCAGGCAGGCAGAGAGAGTATGAAAGAAACTGAAGAGAGAAACAGAGAAAGATGGAGGGGAGCCAAGGGCTTCACGTGTCTCATTTAAAAGTGAAGGAAAATGAACACAGAAAGAGCTGTGGAGGAGAAACACTGCCACGTTGAGCTCTTTCTCCACAGAGAGGAGCACATTCACAACAACAAATGGGGAACAAAAGGAATAATAGATTTTAATTGTTTAATGCAAATGGAGACAACTCCATGCTGAGGACTGGCTGCACTGGGGTCTACATAACGTCAATAACAATGACTTTACAGCGCGGACACTTCTCTACTATTGTTCTACAGTAGTTAGTTATGTGCTTGACTTATATGTTGCCTTTTGTGGTTAAACATCAGCTATGCTTCAGCCAATCAACACTAACTACTAAACTAAAGAGCCCACAGAAATGACATGTTTTCCTGCCCAGCTTGGCCGTGGCTACAGTGTGTCAACATGCCACCATGTGTACATTGACCTCTGTGCAAAGCCTTTGGGCAGAACACAACATGTATGGTCAACAGTGGAACTATAGTCATTTGAAGAGAAATCCCCACCCTGGGAACACTTACAGTATGAACGCGTGGGGAACACGTATTATACAAATGTAAACAAAGTACAGCAGGTTGTACGCAGGGACACACTACTGTAATTCTCTAACTGTAGGATTGTTCCATTCTTGTCAGTGAGGTGAGATGGCAATGTAGCACTACCCTACCAGCCCGTCAGCATATTAGATGAGTACAAAGACATGTAACCTCTGTTGTAAGTTTAATGACCCCCAGCCCCTCGTAATACTGCTGCAAAATCACTGCTTTAGTTCTTCTAAACTGTATTGTTCCATGGCTGAACAGGAGCCCTGGTAATTTATTAGACAATAACATGAAGCTAGATGTGGAATTCAGTGAGTCACAACTCTCATCTGCATAATTAGGTGGAAGTTTGGGGGCAATGAGAATATTTTTGTTAAAGGAGAACGGGATTAATATGATTCTGCTAAATGGACTAGACTTTCATAAATCCTAAAGGTGCTCTCTTTCTCTCTTGTCTCTTTTCTTTCTGTCAGTAAACTGAGATTACCAGCAAGCGATGTCTCTCCATATTCACAGGAGATGCAGTCAGAAGATAAGACATTACTGAATACAGACTCACTGTCAGGCAGAACAATGCAAGGATTGGATTCGCTGACATTTTCTGAATATTACTGGACACATTGTGTAGCATGTATTGGTACTGTACAACTCGTCCTTTGACTTGATAGTGGAAACACGAAGAATGACAAGTCTCTTCACAACAGAGAGGACACTCTGCAGCCTATGTAACCTGAAAATTGTGACCATGTTTTCGTTGGTGAATAGCATCCTGGGCCGGGAACCGTTCAATACCATCCTGGATAATATGCTTAGAGGTAAAAAACCCCCGCATAGTTTAACCCCAGGGAGGAAAATCTAAAGGATGTTATCGGTGTTGAACAGTCAGGAACAGATAGGACAGCCAGGGGCAGAGGCAGCTGCTAGTGTTGTCAGAAAGCCTAGCTGGGTGTCGACAGAACGACAGGCTAATACAGGGTTTTATACCACTTCAATATGTTCTGAATTGGATTGATGAGCAGAATTCTTTGTGTGTCTGTCTATGTGTGTGAATGTGTGTGTGTGCATGTGTGTACGCTCGAGATGTGTACTGTATGAAAGTCTTGATGAACGTCCATTTACAGAGTGCATCTGGGGAGAGGGAAGGCCATTACCAGGACCTTCTCTCTTCAGACTCAGCCAGCTTAACAAGCTCCTCTCCAGCTCCCAACCTGTCTCCCTAAATAAATCACTCACTACCACTGCTGTCGAGGTAGAACAAAGGCTGGGTAACCGCTTCCCTGGCGGCACGTGGGAGCGCCCAAAAACAAATGCATGTGTTCCAGCAAAAGGTGGATCAATACTCGCAAAAAGTAAGTACATAAGAAGGTGCTGACGTGCGGTTTACGTGCAGTGACCATGTCTCAAACTGCCAAAAAGGGAACATGATCTCCCTCCACATGATTTCCACTGTATTTTTACGGAAAGCTCAGCATACAAGAGTTATTATTCTGATGTGATGCGTTCATACCAAAAAGTGGCGCTGCTCTGCTCCATGGTTGTCAGTCACCAAGGCACAAGCCGATCACCACTTCAAGTGGCAGTGCAATGATGGAGAGTGCCTTTGGGGGGGGGGGGGGGGGGGGGGGGGTGAGAGGTGTGCTTGTGCGTGTAAGTGAGTGTGAGTCTGTGTGAGTGCACCACTTCTAAGAGAGGTGTGCACTCAAGCTCAGACTAACTCTATGGATTGGTGAGATGGATGCTCTGAGAACAATGACCAGAATGTCACCCAGACCGGCCAGGTTCAAAGCTTTGCCACCCAGGAGAAGTTCAAGCCCCACTGACGTAAATGAACAGCCAGCTGTCTCTTTCAAATCAACCCTTTGAAGCAGAGCAGAGTGCTGTTTCTCTCTGATGAGTGTGTGTGTGTGTGTGTGTGCGCGCGTGTTCTCCATTTAAACACATGATATATCAACCCTCTGATTTACTAGACCAAAATAACCAAATCGACCAAAAGGGCTGGCTTTTTTAAAGAAATGCGTTTTTTAGAGCCAACCGTCAGCTGTGAAGCTCTGATGTTGTGTGGAGAGGGGGAACCCTGTGGGAAGGCATCCATGATGAGTTTCCCTTGCACCGCACCTGGCCCGGGCTGGGGATGACTGGGTGATTGTGAATGTCAGAATGCAGTACGAGTATCTGCTGAATCACTTAGCCTTGTCTCACTGGCCCCATCTCAGGGGCCTGTCTCAGGGGGGAGACCTCTGGCCAAAGACATGCTGCTCTATGCTGCAAGGTTCCTTAATACTAGATAGCTTGCTAGCTTGAAGCAAAAAAAAGTGTAGTGTTACCAGCGATAGCACGACACTAACTCAGACATACAGCACAAATACAAACACACAGTCAGAAGATGTATCTGTGACACCTGAGAGTGAAGAAGGTTAAGAGACAGGCTACGATGCTTCATAACCAGTACCCAGGTCCCTATAGTGGAGCCTTGTTGAGCATTTAAGGTGTGTGTTGTGTATTTTTGCCGTACAACTTACCGCTGCAGACCTTGTCATCGTGTGTGGGACAGAGCCAGTCGTGGCACTCACACCTCGGTCCGTAGAACTTCCCTGGTTCTGTGACCGGACAGATACACACGCCGCAGTCACACTCTCCCCGACCGCTGCAGATCAGGCCGTCAGGGGTCCGGCAGCGCCGTTGGGACGACTCCTGAGACAGCCGACACACGTCCCCCGCCTGGCTGAGAGGAGGAGTGAGAGAGTCAGAGAAAGACAGAGAGAGAGAGACAGAGAGAGGGAGGGATGGAGAGTGTGTGTGTGTGTGTGTGTGTGTGTGTGTGTGTGTGTGTGTGAGAGAGATGGAGTACAAATTAATTTTCCGTTACTTAGGTAGAATGCCGGAGCTTAACGCTTAAGTGATACCAGAATATGACACTTTAAACTTTAATTAGTTAATTAGTAACTTGAATTAACTAGTAACACATTTATTTGAGGGGAAATAATAATGTACACCCCCCAAAAACGTTTGTCACAGGTAAAACCTTCAGCAAGTGGTGAATAGTGCATTATTTGACCAAACAGTGCTGATCTATACAAAAAACAGCCAGTGATCTCTCTCTTTCTTGTCTATCCTGCTTGTTTCCTGGCTGATCTGTACGTAAAACCATATCCTTCAAAGAGGTTTCAGTTATTAATGAATTCTCTCACACTATTTCCACCCTATTTTAAGCATATATGTGAGCTTCTATTCCAGCGTCTCTTCTATAATGGATGTCCTCATTTGTTGATAGGAGAAGTGGAAAGCCAGGGAGCACCCTGTGCTGCTTGGAAAACGTCGGACTGACTTTCTGCTGTCCCATGGTGAGAGAAGCGTGACTGTTCGTACAACAATAGAACCACAGTCTTTGTATGGCATTGTTTCCAGAGGGAGACCTGGATCAATGTGCTGGAGGAAACAGATGCAGTTAGGGTGTAAGCCCATGCAGCGAGGCCATAATGAGGGAAGAGTTACATAAAAGCTGGTCCAGGGACACTTGGAAAGAAGGTGTGATAGACCATGGGTAATAAATCAAACAGCACGTGGTCAGCAAGCACCCCCTGCTCCCCCCAAACCTACACCCTCACTCCCATGTCTCTGCTCCCCTCAGTCTCCCTCGCTCTGTTTCCTACCAAGGCCTTCCTCACACAGTTTTGTTTTATTTGGTCTCGTTTTGACATTCCATTCTATTCCTGCCCTGCTGCCTGCTAAGCGGAGAGCCTTCCAGTTCTCAGACTCACATCAGAAACTCTGCAGTCCCATCACGCCCACAGCGGAGCGCCTCAGCTTCCTCGGCAGAACGGAAGAAGACGCATCGTGGGGGTGTTTCAATTTGTCTTTAAAACAAGCAGCGCCGCGTGATAGGACCCACTCTGTCATTACTGTACTTCACGTAGCTGTCACATTTAATAGTACCTGTGTGATAACCAACCAATAAAAAAACATAGGATGTCATCTGAGGGCCAACCGCGGCCTCTATCCGTGGTGCACCTGCTTTGAGTAAACATTTCCCACCCGACAGCTGAGTCCGTTTTGCAAGCCCAGAGTCATGTGGTTCCACTTACTGCCCTGCAGACTCCTCAGGAGAAGAGAGATGGGGCTTCCATTTTACTGTAGACACAACTATTCAGAAACATTTCTAGTGGACTTTTGGGTTTGATGACAAAATGGATAAAGGCACATTTTGTCAACACTGCGGTTTCGAGTTCACACTCCACTATCCAGTGTAACAACTTCAACAAATAGTGGTTCTTAAAGCAAATGACATGTTGTTGTCTGATCAGCTGTGGTCTAACGTTTGTGGTGTCTCTCGAATACCTTTAGGATAGCATAACTTCAGTAGTCCATTGACGGTAATAAGAAAACATAGCCTTTGTCTGCTATTTAATTAAAATGTAAATATTACAACCAATCTGATTGTACTCTGTTGTCCTGTATGGCAGAGCAGAGAGCTGGTAGTACAAACTGTGCAGACTGTGCTGGGAATCCAGACTACTCCACACAATTTAACTCAGAAACTCAAAAAGTTCCTGATGTCAGCACAACTCCTCACCTCTCTCTCTCTCTCTCGCTTTCTCCTCTTGCTTTTCCACACTCTCGCTCCCTCTCTTTCTTTATTCTGTCTCCGTTTTTCACGACCTCCAAATTCATGGGACAAACAGCACGTTGAAAACTCACCTCAGAGATTGTAAGAAAGTGTCCTGCACCGCAGACAGCAGGATCACAAGCAGTGAAACTAACAAGGAATGCACCACAGCCTCTGCATGCATGTTTAAATCCCACAGAAACTTCAAGTAAAGGATCTCGCAGGAACTCCCCAATGTTTTCCCCGTCAAACAGATGGAGAGAAACGGAGCGAGGGAGAGAGGGAGCAGGGCAGGGAGGGGTAAAGGGAGGGAAAGAGAGGGAGTAGCAGCCTGAGGTAGCTGGAACTCTTCAGCGAGGCCAGTAGGGCTCTCCTCCCTTCCGTACAAGTGCTTTTGATTAGGAGTGACTCCCCAACAGGCCAGGTCCCAGCTGGGCAGAGAGAGAAAGAAAAGGAGAGAGTGAACTTACTTCTGGTTCTGCAGGAAAGGGAGAGTTGGAAACAGTTGCTCAATAGTGGGTCACTAGTTAGACATTTAACAAATGGCTCTTTATGGAACAACAGTATTGTCACACCGGATCTTTCCACATCACGCCTCAGCAGCATGAAAACAGCACTTCTTACCCAAATTCTTAACTCCCTAAATCAGACTGCATATCAATTTCTAACAGATGTAAATATGAAATAGTGTTAGGTACAGAGCAGGAGGGACTCATTTGCACACCAAGGCACAGTAACAAAAAGGAAGGATTTTATTCATTCCATACAGCAACGGGTACAAAATGACAGGCAAGAGTTAGAATCCAACACGACAGTCAAAAACAGGGTCCAAAATAGGCAGGGGTCTTAATCAAACTCGAGTAAATGCTGAAAAAGCAGAGGGGAAAATACTGGCACAATCTTGCCGGGAACAAGGGAACAGGCAGGGTATACAGAGTCAATTAAACAGAACACAAGTGAAGCTTGTAATGCTACTGTAGGCTAATTGTTTTCAATTGAGCGGAGTGGTGAAGGCTGCTTTCAGGATGGATAATGCAATGACAAATAGAGCTGAAAGGGGTTGGAATCATTTAAAAGGATTAGTACCAAACTTCTAGTATATTCCACAGTAAATTCCACCCCATGCAAATATATCAATAGTGTTCGTACCAATAGGTAATACATACCAATAGGCAGTCGCAACTTGAATTCATCCTCTGTTTCTCTCCTGTTCTCTATAATGCTCCTAGTGTTCAACAATGTTTAAACACTTTACATTAAAGGCAGGGTAGGTAATGTTTTGAGAAGCACTTTTTGTTAAATTTGCTGAAATAAACTTAATATCCTAATACAGCGGTTAAAGTTTAAAGGGGGGGGGGGGGGGGGGTGGAGAAAAACGCTTTTTTGTCTTCTGCTAGTTTTCTGCACAGGGTGATCAGTGGCTAACAAATTGTCATGTTCCGCAAAAAATGTGCACAAAAGTATTTTTAAGTCGCAGACACGGTCAGTCATAGACAACGGTGTGTAAGCTGTAACAGTTGCTTCCAGCAATGTCATGGCAAGAACTTTCTTACCGCTGCCAGTATATAGTAGCTTCCTTGAGCAAAACGTGCAGAAACAAGCACCAGGCTCTCTCAGTTTTTGCCAACTGCCAAAAGGCTCGCCGTCTCTACCTTCTTCTATCCACGCCCAGCGCCATTTATTTTGGAGTCCTTTATCTATGGGTAGGACATCATCCCCAAGCTTCATGAATTTGCGCTCCATGCTTTCACCGACAACGCTAACGTGACGTATGAATCTCATTCACACTGTGTTTCCAGTACCCGGCCTGCTCTGCTTCTGATAGGCTTGTAACAGAATCTGAATCAGAATTCGGTTTATGAACGTTAGTTATAGCTGCGTTCCTCTCATATGATTGGTAGGTAGGTGAAATCAATTGACTCGAAAATATTAAACCGCATGTAAGTTCCCCCCCAAAAACATTCTCATGTCCGCACGCCGGACATCCGGCACGGTTCCGGAATACTTTAAGCCCTGCTAATAGCAATGAATAAATCAAATACTCTCACAGTAAAATAAAATCAACCCAATATCTGTGGCCGTCACATGACTGTAACAAACACAAACAATCTTTGTGATTGGACCAAATGCAATGATTGGACGGCATTTGGACTGAATACAATGATTGGATGGGCTACTGGCCTGAGCACACTCTGCCCGTGGACTCATTGTAATAGACAGGCAGTGCGTTCATGTGCTTTTGGAGAAGTGGCTTTGAAGGAATGGGTTTGGATATTTTGGGTCACCTAACCCCCCAAAAAAACATTACCTACCTTGACTTTAAGGTTATACAAACAGCAATACCTATAGTTACAACATTGTAGGTACAGAGGAATTGCTATGTATTTAAATGGTACAGATGTGAGTGGGATCGGGTATTACAAAAGTGCAAGAAGGCACAGTATGGGGGAGGGGTGTTGTAAGGGGTAAGTGTATTGTAGGCTGGAAAGGGGCAGATGGTAGCCTGGTCCTAACCAGACCCTCGTACATTTCATTTGTACAGAGGGTCTGGGATTGCTCTATTGACAAGCGTTAACTTCCTTGAAGGCGGGTACTCGGGACGGGAAGTTTAAAACTATTGGATCTGCCCAGAGCCACTCTGATCTGCCATAACATTTAAATTTAGTCATTTAGCAGACGATCTTATCCAGAGCGACTTACAGTAAGTACAGGGACATTCCCCCGAGGCAAGTAGGGTTAAGTGCCTTGCCCAAGGACACAACGTCATTTGGCACGGCCGGGGATTTGAACTGGCAACCTTCAGATTACTAGCCCGATTCCATAACCGCTCAGCCACCTGACTGCCAATAACCAATCGCTCGCGTTCGCCTTAGCCAAGTCCTTCACCACTACTGTAAGGGAGCTAGCTGCAGTAGCTGGAAAATCAAACTTTTCCCAAACCCTGTGGGGAGGGCCACAAAATCATGGCCACCAACAAAACTTAGCAAAGATTGTTCTTGGTCCGGCTTTAACTTTTGGATATTCGGCAGCGACTCCGCCACCATTATTGAACTACAACTCAAACTAGCGAATTACATCAACGTCATCATTCTCAGCCACTCCCTATGTTCGCTGATTGGACCTACAAAAATGTTGTTTCCAAAAACCGACTAATACACCGAAATCCTAGACCTAGTACAGAAGCTAAATCAAATTGAGCGGAAGTACGTAGGAGGGCAGAGCCAGGCTAGGCAGATGGAGGTTGTGTTATCAAAACAAGGTTAATGTTAATATCTACTTATCCCTGGAAAGACCAACCTCACCAAAACCAAGTTTCATTTGTGTACTAACTTTGACCTTTAAACTGTCATAGAGTGTAACTACAGCAGTTCTTACTTATAACTACAGTGTTGTTACTACAGGTATTAGTAGTTACATGATGAGGGTAATAAGCTAAAGTAACTTCAATGTAAATTGCCAAAAACCTGTCATAGCCTACTCTACCTGAAAGTATAGCCTAACTATTGTCTACATTGCTCATTGTTTCAGTGGTTATGTTTCGTGGTGTTGATGCGTCCTCATACTCTATCAACATTGTCCTTAATACAAAAAATCCGCAAGGATTGGAATAACTATAACATTTGTGCCGTTTTAACGTGGCCCACGTCTAAAACAGGAAGTCAGAGAGTGAGCAATGTCCCACGAGCCTATTGGCTGTTGCTAGGGGAGATTGCGCGCGACCGTCACCGTTGCATCTGCTCAGTTGCTGATGTGATTGCTGCTCGCGCGCGCATCCACTCTCTCCATCATCACAACACACACCGGAAAAACAGCTGATGTCATGGATAGAACGACACTGCGATAAGGAAATTACACACACGTACCGCGTAAGTGATCTAACATGTTTCTGATCTCATACTGTATTACCTTGACACACTACAGAATAAGTCGCCTTGTCAACGGGTTGCGCGAGACGTCAGATTCTTCTCCGTTTTTCGGTGTTCTCCGGGAACTACAGGCAGCTGGCTCTGGTCAGGCCTTTATTTAAAACCCTCATTTTCCATCGGGTTTTCATTATAATCACATCCACGTTTGACAAGCATGCTATAGTGCCGTATAAAACATAATCGTAATTCAATACTTCCTTGTAACGCTTGTGACTGTTCAGTCCACTCTAGCCCCCCATATTTTTAGCTCCCATCCGTTACCATAGTAACTTTGGAGTGGCAGATCTCATTTGTTCAATCCAATCTCAATATGGACATGCATTTCCAAATGAATTTGTGGTGGCAGGTGTGTCACAGATGGACAACCACACGATAAACTTACAGGTAGCATTCAAAATGGACGCAGATAATGCACAGGCCTATGAGGCTACAGACTACATTGAATTCAAACTTGCAGTCATTTATTAAAATGAATGGAAATTACAAATACGTGATTATACATTGACACTGTTGCCAGCGGTATTGCTGTTAAGCGTTGATTACTTTTCAACACAGTTGTAAGTAACTGTAATAGTCATAGTGGGACTGAGCTTATGCTTTCATCACACCCCCATGTACCCACTACAGTAGCTACATCTATCTGAAATCTGAAGTTAATAAGCATAGAGGCTACTGAATGTGTGACAGTTTATTTAGGCACTCATGGCTGAATTGTGCTAAATGCTTATTAAACTGGTATACTCTCTATACATTCAGTTTGTACAAAGTTACAGGCCTGGATACAAGTAAAATGCTGAGTATACTGTATACTGTAGATGACATTCAGACATGCTTGAGAGTGTCCTTCTAAATGTTTCCATCTGCCTCACATCAAAAGGATGCTACTTATAGTCTCTCTGTGGGTATACAGGAGACCCAGGTTGGATTTCCAGCTGGGGCAGGGACCTGGCTGTGCATCTATGCCAAGGTTGGGGTCACATGCAGATGAATAGTTGTGATGGTTTGGAACCATGCTCGTTATGAGGCCTGTGTCTAACACCTAAACACCTGTCGGTTCACATCTTATAATGTTTGACTATTGTGCAGTAGACTGGCCTGGATTACATTTCTGCTTTGAAGGTAAACTTTATACTAGAAATGTACAGTATTGATGGAAACACGACAATATGTTATATTTCGTTTGTGTATGTTTTTACTTATTGTGTTTTTCATAGTCTTCTCCAGCAAACTGAGTTTATTCTGGATTACAACATTATTTGATTGAAATATTGATTATGGTATTTGATTTGTATTTTGTGAAGTAATTCTTTTGTCAGACTAGGCTAGATTGTGTTCAGATAAGTTGCCACTAAGTGAAGGCCTGTAATAGTGATACAGTCTCCGTACTCTTCAAGTGTTGTGCTCTATTGCCAATGTATATTTTAGTTAGGAGACCCTTTCTGACAGAGAAACAAACTCCAAGAAAGTAAGTTTGTTGAAGCTAATAGATACTCACAGCTACAATTTATCTGCCCAGTGATTGTATCCTGTCCCTGAGGAATATGTCCTCTTCTCCAAATGGGAAACTAATTGCAGTCTTTGGCAACTTACTCCCACATTATAGCACTTACACCGTGTAATTTTGTTTTCACTCTTCTTCAAATCTCTACCAACATATGCTAAGTGTAGCAATTACATTGCAAATTGCTTCTGACTACATGGGGCTTCCGAAGAAACCCGTTTCTTCTCTGTGAGGGAATCAAAGAGCACATCCATTATACAACTCATCAACCCTGTCAGCATCAAATGGAATTTTGCATGTCTATTTCAGAATCTTAGTGTAGGATGTAGAACATTTGCAATGTTCTGTGTAGAAACTTGGAGAACATTTGAGAATAGCGCTTACGAATGTGGCTTTGTTAAGAGGGAGTGAAGGAATAGGTCAGCAAACTGTGGCATCATGCGATCTGCTCACTATCTGAATAATGAGAATATGAAACTTTTTGGTTTAATGACAGCATTGGATATTTTTGACATATATATGCTTATTAGATTAAATGTGCGTGTATTGTGTATGTTTTGTGAATGTCTGAGGGGAGGATTAAAAGTTCAAACGTATTACCTGTTAGGCTCTTTTTAGACTGTTCTTACTTTTCTCTCACTCGCCCTAGGACTGTGATGTCCAGGAGCTGAGTCTCTCTCTCTTTCTCCTTCTCCCTCCATCTACTCTTCTCTCTCTGGCTGGTTTCTCCACCCCTCTGCGACCCGGGGATGAACGCACCAATGAGGAGCCTCACAGTGAGTCACATGGTCTCTCCTGGTCCCTCCCATCCCGTTGCATATATGCCTCCATGTCAGACGACGGTGCCGGATGTTACTGTAGATGTTGGTTCTGTACTGTACATGTACACCATATATGCCATGCTGTTGACTAACTGTTGTGTGTTATTTACAGGGTATGCCTGATCGCATGTTATGTGCAGTGCTGGAGCAATTTCAGCTTTACTTTTCCCTTTGGTATGTGTGCTTTGTCTCCGTTGAGGGTGTCACCTCTCCCTGTGTACTTACGTTGAAATGGCCCCCGATATTCTCTCCCTCTCTTATACGCGCACACACGCACACACGCGCACACACACACACGCAGCCTCTTAACTCCTGCACTCACTGCACTGTAGGGAGAACCCTACCGTCACCTCTTTTCTTTTTACACGCATGATGGAGATCACTGGTGATCTTTGTACTGTACCAGGTAAGTCTGTGTGAAGCTGTTCCAGTGTGGATACACATACATGTCCCGTCTTCCATGTGTGTCATATGTTTGGACCATTCAACAACACGACACATGGTGTTTGATATTCAACTGTACTTTTCTTTTCTGTAAAACCCCCCCCCCAAAAAAAAACAAAAAACAAACCCTGACTTGGCCATCCACTTCTGGGCATAGCAGTTGGTTCCCTATTCGACAAAGCGGGTAGCGCACACACAAGACATTGAACAGTTAAACAAAGTAAATAGTAGACAGTTGATATTGAGTATACAAAAAGCAGGACTCGTGGGCTACCATTTCCCACACACGATCAGTCAGGATTACCACTGCCATAATCGGAGCTGTTGTGAAAGCTCTGATGATCAGTCTATGCTCAGACGTGGTGCAGCCAGTCGCCCCTGACCCTGTTGGCCTCATCTCATTAGCATGGGTGACTGTGTTTCCGGTTGCGTCTCTCAGATCCACTCCCTGTATAGCACGGCCAGCCCCAGCATGCTGAAGAGGAAGCAGAGCTCGCGGGTCGAAGCCCAGGCCATGACGGACTTCGGGCCGGACGAGACCCTGGCTGACAGCGCCGACATCTTCTGGATCAACAAACCAGTGAGCGACCAACCTGTGAATGACAATCGACTCTTTTGATTTAGGACCTCTCTTCTTCAGCAAGGTGCAGCAGACCAAACCAAGTTGTCACCGTTAGCGTTCGAGTATTCGTCGTAAAAGAGACAACTAGTGAATGCAAATCTAAAACAAACAAAAGTTGAGTTTTCCTGGGAGTGTTTCCTTCTCTTCCTTGAGGGTTTTAGGTGGGCCGAGGGTCCATGTATGTGAAGCCCTGCGTGACATTGCTTGTGAAAAAGGGCTATGCAAATACATTTAGACTTGATGTGAGTTGAAAAGGAATAGTGTATTTTGGGTCGTTTTCATCGCAACAAATTTCAGTTTGGACTTTTCCCGACTGTTCCTCCTAGTGGGTGCACACCCTGCTGAGGGCCTGTGCCATCGTCAGCGTGATCTCAGTGTGCATGAACACCCCCAAGACGTTCGAGCACTACCCCCCCCTGCAGTACGTCACCTTCACCCTGGACACCCTCCTCATGTTCCTCTACACCGCAGAGATGATTGCCAAGATGCACATTAGAGGAATTATCAAGGTAAAAAGACATGACTGTCAACATTAAAAACGTTGAAGAGTTATAAAAGTACTGTGTATGTATGAAAGAAAGATCCACAACCGTACTGTGACTGTGTCCATTTGAGAGAAGGAGTAGCTTCTTAGAATTTGTTGTTTTGCTTGTTGCCTTTCAGAGTCCTTAGTATAAACAGGAGAAGGACTGAGGCTTAGGCTTTGAGTGTCCTGAGTTTGTGATTGAAGCACAGTAGGCCAACATAGCTTCGTACAGTGATGGAACAGGTGTAATAGTTGTGTGCTGAGAAAACGTTGATTGTGCATCGGTAGAATAAGGGGTTGTTTTCCTTTCCACAAACCCCAACTCACCGCAATAAATTTGTATTTTTATATGTTCTACTTCCCACCACCTCATGGTGTTCCAGTGCTATACCACTCCCCTCAGCCTCTCCATCTCTCCATCAGTCTGAAGCAAGGGCCTGACACGGGCTCTGATCCTTCAACACTGTTTCGATCACAGACAGCCTCCTATAGAAGAACCCAGAAACAGACATCTGGCAGATGAAAGAGCCTAATTACTGCTATGGAAAGCGTGGACAGCTTGATTGGCAAATCAGGGATAACAAGCGCTCAGACAGGGAGGTTTCGGCGAGGCTCTGAATCACATAGCTTCCGGAGAGGGAGAAAAACAGCTGAGTAATTTGGACTTGGGTTCTGCCAGTCTGAGAGGGTCAATATGGGCCATTAGCATCTGTCATCCCTGTGTTGAAGGGACGACGGCTAATCATTCTCTATTCTGTGTGTGTGTGTGTGTGTGTGTGTACGTGTGCAAGAGAGATGGAAAGGACAAGTGTGTGCGTGTGGGAGTGTCTTGGAAATATGTCAGTGTGAATATCAACAACATGCCACGTTACACATCGGGGTGATAGATCATATTAATAAATCGATAATCTGCAACATCTGCCTGAATTGTTACTTCAGCTTTATCTACGACTCTGGACATTGTTTTGAGAGTTAGTTTAGGAGGATGTCCTGTAAATATATTGGTCCTTGTTATAGATTTTAAGGATGTGCTATGTACGGGCCGTTTTAAACATCCACCATTGCACCCTTGTCACAGCTCAATAGTGCAGAGTGTGGGGTGTTGTTTGTGTGTGTGAGTATGTGTGTGTGTGAGATCTGCAGGTTTTCTGAGGAGGTTCTGTATACATGCTTAAAATCAACATGCACCCCACCTGATACCATCATTCAAGCTACATGATGGCCATTTCTCTCCCTAAGAGCCAGTTGCAGTGTGTATCAGATTTACAAACACAAACACCTGCATGCAAATACACACTGATATCCTGAGAGGCCACCAGGGCAGGCTATGGTGGGGCAGCGCAATAGAAGGCAGGCACAAACAGAAGGTTGAAAAAACTTCATGAAAAAACTAAAAATGTCCAGTAAGCAGGTTATAATATGTAACTCAGGTAATTTCATCTTCTGTCTTCCTTCACTAGAAAATGTCTTAGTCATTAAGGTACTTTCCTTTGTAGTTGATATTTTCAAAGACTGTTTGCCCAGCTCCTTCCAGCCATGTCCTCTACTTCCCCTCTGCTCCCCCTCTGCTCCCCCTCTGCTCCTCCTCTGCCCCCCACCCTTGCTCCCCCTCTGCTCCCCCTCTGCTCCCCCTCTGCCCCCCACCCTTGCTCCCCCTCTGCTCCCCCTCTGCTCCTCCTCTGCTCCCCTCTGCTTGATTCAGTTTGTGTTTAGAGTGTGGTCAGAATAGTCATGGGGCTGGTTAATTCCGACTCCCTTTTTTTTAATCTCTCTGTCCAGGGGGATAATTCCTATGTGAAAGACCGTTGGTGTATGTTCGATGGCTTCATGGTGTTCTTCCTCTGGGTGTCCCTAGTGCTACAGGTACTGTCACCTTGAATAACTCTATAGTGGTACAGGTAATGTCGTATTTACTACCCCACTAGTGCTATGTTGACTGTCACAGCTACAACCTCACCAGTACTAGCAGTACTGTCACATCCTCACTGGTGTTACAGGTTCTACTACAGTACCAGGGGTGCCTCTGTCAGTACTACGTCAACCGCTGCTTGTTCAGTTGGGTCCAGAGAGTGTTGGAACTTGGATAGTTCATCTGAGTTTCTATATTCTGGCCAACCCCCATCCCCTCCCCCCCACCCCACCCCCTTGCAGGTGTTTGAGATAGCAGATCTGGTGGACCAGATGTCTCCCTGGGGAATGCTCAGAATCCCC